>NW_006282186.1:950996-957202 GCF_000327345.1 Myotis davidii
ATGAGGACAGTGGATGGGGAGTGAGGGCGGGGGTGGGGCGGGAACTGGGAGGAGGGGAGTTATGGGGGAAAAAAGAGGAACAAATGTAATAATCTGAACAATAAAGATTTAAATTAAAAAAAAAAATAAACAACTATGTTACTGGTTCATGTATTTACTTTTTATTGTTAGTTTTGGAGGCACTCTTTCTACTTATAAAATAAGTTTGCAGTAAAACATTATGTTATGTTATGCAGCAGCTCATTTTTATGGGTCTCTTGATTGTATTATTTTCTCTTGTGCTTGATTTAATTTGATGTTATTTTGTTCATCGTGGCCGCAAAGGCATACAGAATCCACTACTATTGTTGCCAGTAAGAGGTTATGTTGAGTGGTTGACCTAGAAATGACATTGAAAGTGATTGAGGATGTGGAGGTGGGAAGTCAGTGATGGTTATTGCTCATCCGTCAGGCATGTCCCATCTATATAATAAAAGCCCAGCAACCATTAAGGCGGAATGACCAGAACAACCGGTCGACCAGTTGCTATGATGCTCATTGACCACCAGGGGTCAGACGCTCAATGCAGGAGGAGGAGAGGGAGGTGCAACAAGGCCTGGAGGTGCACGCTATGGCCCAGGGATCCCAGGACCTGCAAGCCCAGAGCTTTCCAATAAATAAATAAACTGAAAAAAACAAACAAACAAAAAACGGCCTAATGCTGCCACCCTAGGAAGAATGGCTCCAGGAGGGAAAGGCTTCCTCAGACCCCACCTAGTCTAGTGGGTGCATCGCGGGCTCACGAGGACTCACCTGTGATATGCAGGAAGAGCAGCCCCTCAGACTCCAAAGCTGGTCACACCAACAGCTGCTCCCCTTCCAGCTCCATGGTGAACTCAGCGCTGCTGGGCTGCCTTGGCTCTGACTCCCAGCTTCTGGTTTCCTGCCTGCCCCTTTGTATACTACATGTGTTTGGAGGCGTGGCTTCAGCCTCCCCGGCCAATAGCACCACAGCATAGCCAGAGAGTGGCAGGTCATGGCCAGCAGGGCTGGCTGGGCATTGATTTGGCCTCTGACTGACATCCATGTGCAGTTACACTGTGTGTTTATATTTGTAGGGAAGCAGGACAGCCCACTTCGGCTACTCGCCTCACCTTCTAGGTTAAGAAAGGCTGGCTGATCTCCGTGTTTCTCCTCCTGTCCAGAATCAAAACCTCTTGGGGATGAATGATATCAGCAATGGCTCCACCACACACTTGGTGTGACTGTCACAGACATTCCCAGTCATTACAGCCCATTCCTCAGCCCCCAGTGCCCTGCTCCACCCACTGCCACTCCTCACCTGTCACTTTCTGAAGTCCACCTGATGTTATCCTATTTGAAATGTGAGCAAGATCTCAAATGCCCCCCTGGAAATAGCTCCCTTGCCTTACCTTTTTTCCTCTAAAAACCTTGCATTTTAAAAATATATTTGGTTGATTTCAGAGAGGGAAATAGAAATAGGAACATCAATGATGACAGAGGATCATTGATTGCCTGCCTCCTGCACGTTCCAAAGTGGGGATCGAAACCTCCCCCGGTCCGTCCTCCCATCCCTCCCCTGGCCATCAGGTCCCCGGTGGCGCTGCTGCACCAAGGGAAGGAGGAGGGGAGAGGCTGGGAACCGCAGGGTGGTGGGGTGCCGAGGGCAGTGTCGGAGTCTGGTGTCTGTTCCTTCTGCGCCCGGCCCAACAGTAGTAACCTCCTCTCCTGACCCCGCCGGGGCCTTTGGGCCCCAATCAGCCTGGTCCTGATCGCCTGCCAGGTCTAGGTACCCCACCCGTGCATGAATTTCGTGCACCAGGCCTCTAGTCCTATATAATAAAAGCCTAATATGCAAATCGACCAAACAGCGAATGACCAGTGGTTGCTATGATGCATACTGACCACCAGGAGGCAGACACTCAATGCAGGAGCTGCCCACAGCCTGCAGGCCTGAAGCCAGCAAAGCGGTCGCTAATGGGCCCCACTCCCAATTGCCCTGCCAGTTGCCCCAAAGAGGGAGGCGACCGGCGGTGGGGGAGAGGCCGGTGAGTGGCCAGCTCCAGGCCGGCTAAAGCCGGTGCCAGGGGGGCCCCACAATCGCCCCACCAGTCGCCCCACAGATCAACCTTGATTGCCAGCCAGGTCTAGGGTCCCTACCCATGCATGAATTTTGTACATCGGGCCTCTAGTTCCACTATAAGAAGAACAAGAACAGTGTCTTGGCTGGTTTGACTCAGTGGATAGAGTATTGGCATGCAGACTGAAGGGTCGTGGGTTCATTTCAGGTCAAGGGCACATACCTCAGTTGCAGGCTCAATCCCTGGCTTCAATCAGGGCACGTGTGGAAGGCAACCAATTGATGTGTCTCACATCGATGTTTATCTCTCTGTCTTTCCCCCTCCCTTCCACTCTCTGTAAAAATCAATGGAAGTGTATCCTTGGGTAAGGATTAACAAAAAAACAAAAAACAAGAACAGTGACAGACGCTGTTAAATGATTTACTTTATTGAAGGCAATAGAATAACAAAAAATGTCAGATGTGGAGAAACTTCTAATGACCTGGATTAAAAGCTAGACATAGAAGTGTACTCCTCTCAGCACCATGATAATCATGGTCAAAGTAAAAAAAATCTGTGATGTTGAAAGAAAAGGCTGGACATGACTATCGCATTGAATTTACCACTAGCTCTGGGTGGTTTAAACCAGTGGTTGCCAACCTTTCAGACCTCACGGACCCCCAGTGGTCCACAGACCACTGGTTGGCGACCACTGGTTTAAATGATTAAGAATGGTTATTCATTCCATAATGTGAAAGTGAGTGGTGAGTCTGCAAGTGCTGATGTGAAGGCAGCTGAAGAATTTTTGGAAATTCTAGATAAGCTGGTTGTGAAGGAAAGTGACTTTCCAGAGCAAATATTGAATATGGATGAAACCTCTCTGTTCTGGAAACGGATGCCTGAAGGAGACCAAGTCAATGCCAGGTTTCAAGGCTTTTAAGGACAGGATAACAGTCTTGCTCGGGGCAGTGTTGCAGGCTGCAAAGGGAAACCCTGGATGATCTGGCACAGTGAGAACCCCAGTGCCCTCAAGCATATCAGTAAGCACACATTGCAAGCATACTACAGGGGCACTAAGAAGTCATAGATGACCCAGCTCTTCTTACAAGACATCCTCCTGAATTGCTGTGCCAGTGAAATGGAGAGGTACTGTTTAGAGAATAACATACCTTTCAAGATTTTGCTTATTGGACCTGGGATCCAAACCTTTTGGCTGTATTACATAGCATGCCAGCAGCAGGACTCTCCATGTGAGCTTCCATGCAGGGGGAATACCAGTCCCTCTGCTGGCATGATGGGAAGGAGCTGAGTCCAAGCTTTGTGGTTGACTAGAATTGATTGCGTCATACCAAGCATGTCAAACTCAAAGGTAACACGGGCCAAATAACCAAGTTTTAAGTTTATGTGGGCCGCAAAAAAAACCCACACAAACAAAAGCTTCAATTTTCATAGAAACGTAGGTTTATTTCAATAGAGACATGCTGAATACAAAGGGCTGAAATAAATGAGTCATCGTTAACATAAAATAGAACATTTTAATAAAAATATTTTTTCTTGAACATTAACTTACCAGACACTGAATAACTGCACAAATTCATAAGCGTAATGCAAATAAACCTATTTTTCTTGTTCTCTGAAAGCAAAATATTTCCTGTTGTATACACCAAACAAGTCAGTCCAAGACTAATGGCGTGGCCATTGGCTGCTAAAACGTTCGCTGCTAGTATTAGTGGAGAGAAACGGTGCACCTCCACGTAAGGCACATAAGGGAAATGAATGCAACATGTTTATAGTAATCAGTCATTAGCGAATGTTGTAGTTCGTTATTAATACTTATGTATAACAGACCACTGAGCAATGCCAGCACTTTTTAACCAGACTTTCTTCCTCCTCTGACAGTGACTCCAGCCCTGCCCCTGACTCCTTCCCAACATCTTATATAATAAAAGCCTAATATGTAAATCGACCAAACCACAGAACGACCAGTTGCTATCACGCGCACTGATCACCAGAAGCAGATGCTCAACGCAGGAGCTGCCCCCAGCCCACAGGCCCCATGCCAGCCAAGGCGGGTGCTAGCAGGGTCCCCTCTATCACCCCACTGGTCACCCCACAGATCAGCCCTGATCGCCGGCCAGGCCTAGGGACTCTACCTGTGCACGAATTTTGTGCACCGGGCCTCTAGTTATGTATGACAGGATATTGTAAAAATTAAAGTTATGAAATTTTTATTAAAATGTTTCTTACATACTATTGTATTGGCTGGGCCGCAAAAATATTTATTGTGGGCTGCATGTGGTCTGCGAGTTTGACATGCTTGCCTTACATATTTGGTTGAGTCCAGTTGTTTTGAGGTTCATAGGAATCCAACTTCTTTTTTTGGTAGCCAGCTGATCAGTTTTGGATAAAATTATCCTTATTCCTCACTTGTTAAACTCACTTGTTAATTCTCAGAATTTCTCTGGCAATTCTTTTTGGTTTTGTATGTATGTTATCATAGATGGCATTTCAAAAAATTATATTTATTATAAACTTCTCTTTTAGTATTGTATTGCCTTTACCACAGCCCATAACTTTTGGTATGTCATGTTTTTGTTTGTCTCATGGTATTTTCTAATTTCCCTTTTGATTTCTTCTTTGACCCATTGGTGGTTCATTAATGTGCTATTGTTTAATTTCCACATATTTGTAAATGTTCTAGTTTTCTTCCTGTTAATTGATTTCTAGTTTCATTCCATTGTGGTTGAAAAAGGTACTTGGTATGATTTAAATCTTAAATGTATTAAGACTTGTTTTGTGTGGCCTAATGTGATTTTTACCCTGGAAAATGTTCTGTGAGTAGGTCCATTTGATCATAGAGTTTCATCAGTTCATGAACAGAAACGGTTTCTTCATTTATTTAGACTTCACAGCAGTGTTTTGTAGTTTTCACTGTAAAAGTCCTGAATTATTATTATTTTTTTAAATATATTTTATTGATTTTTTACAGAGAGGAAGGGAGAGAGATAGTTAGAAACATCGATGAGAGAGATACATCGATCAGCTGCCTCCTGCACATCTCCTACTGGGGATGTGCCCGCAACCCAGGTACATGCCCCTGACCGGAATCGAACCCGGGACCCTTCAGTCCGCAGGCCGATGCTCTATCCACTGAGCCAAACCGGTTTTGGCCTGAATTATTTTTATTAAATTTATTTCTAAGTATTTTATTCATTCTGATGCTATAAAAAATAGAATTGCATTAATTTTGTTTTGGATTTATTGTTGCCAATAAATAGAAATACAGTTGTCTTGCATGTTGGTTTTGTATCCTGTAACCTTTGTATGGTCATTTACTTCTGTGTATGTGTGTTTCTTGGGATTTTCTGTGTACAGAATCATGTCATTTGTGAAAAAGAGTTTTCTTCCTTTCCAACCTGGATATCTTTAATTAATTTCTTCCTCTCCTTCTTTTCCCCTCCCTTTCCCTCTGCTCTAACATGAATTGATTTTTTGTTAAACCAATTTTGCATTCCAGGGATAAATACCACTTAATTATGGCACATAATTCTTTTTACATATTGCTGGATTCAGTTTGTTGATATTTTGTTAGGAGTTTTGTGTCTGTGTCAGGAGGGATATTGATTTGCAGTTTTTACATGAAAATTTGTTTTTGTTCGGGTAATTCTGGCATCACAACATTAGTTAGGAAGTAATGTGCCCACCTCAGTTATTTTCTAAAAGAGTTTGTGAGGGATTGGTATTATTTCTTTACATATTTGATAGAATTAACCAATGAAGTCATTGGGACCTTTGCTTTTCTTTGAGGGAAGATTTTAAATAACTAACTCATAGGTCTATTTAGATTTTGTATTTCTTCGTGAATCAGTTTTGGTAGTTTGGTATTTCTGGGGACTTGTCCATTTCATCTATGTTATTTAATTTGTTGGCATGTAGTTTATTATGTGCCTTTATAATCATTTCAATTCCTTTAAGGTCAGTAATTTGTGTTGTTTTCTTGGTTGGTCTAGTTCAGTGGTCGGCACACTCATTAGTCAACAGAGCCAAATATCAACTGTACAACGATTGAAATTTCTTTTGAGAGCCAAATTTCTTAAACTTAAACTATATAGGTAGGTACATTGTTATTAACTTAATTAGGGTACT
>NW_006282186.1:957249-957977 GCF_000327345.1 Myotis davidii
ATCTGTGCACTGTACGTGCGTGCCTGCACGTGGTATTTTGTGGAAGAGCCACACTCAAGGGGCCAAAGAGCCGCGGTTTGCCGACCACTGACCTAGTTGAACATTTGTCAATTTTGTTGATCTTTTCAAAGAACTAACTTTGGGTTTTATTGATTTTTAAAAATTATATTTCTTCATTCTAGTCCACTAATCTCTGCACTGATCTTTTAAAATGAAATTTATTGGGGTGATGTTGGTTAATAACATATAAGTTTAAAGTGTACAATCCTGTAATATGTCATCTGTATATTGCATTGTACGCTCACCACCCACAGTCTAGTCTCCCTCCATCACCGTATATTTGGCCCCCTTTACCCTCTTCATTCTCCCCAAGCCCCTCTTTTTTCCTGGTAACCTTCTGTTGACTGTGCCTAGAGTCAGTTTGCTTTATTTTGTTCATTTGTAGCTTTCTGTTTTGTATTCCACACATGAATGAAATTATATAAAATACATATTACTTCCATATGACTTACTTTGCTTGGCATGATACTCTGAAGATTCATCTGTGTTGTCCCAAAATAGGAGTATTTCATCCTTTCTTATGGCTGAGTAGTATTCCATTGCATATATGTACCACATCTTTATTCTGTCATCCATCAAAAAACACTTAGGCCCAGCTGGTGTGGCTCAGTGGTTGAGTGTCGACCCATACACCAAGATGTTGGTTCTGGTCAGAACACATCCCCGGG
>NW_006282186.1:958568-960810 GCF_000327345.1 Myotis davidii
CATTTCTCAGATTTGCCACATCTTTATCCGATCCTCCATGGAAGGGCACTTTAGTTGTTTCCATGCCGTGGCCACTGTGGATAATGCTGCAGTGAACACGGGGGTGCATATATCTTTGGGAATAAATGTTTTCAAATTCTGGTGGTAGATACCCAGATGAGGGATGCTGGGTCATATTGTATCTCTATTCTTAATTTTTTGAGGAACCTCCATACTGTTTTACATAGAGGCTGACCTAATTTACATTCCCAATAGCAGTGTATGAGGGTTCCTTTTTTGCCTCATCTTCTCCAACACTTTTTATTTTTTGCCTTATTGATAATAGCCATTCTAACAGGTGTGAAGTGGTATTTTGTTGTGGTTTTAATTTCCCTGTAGCTAGTGAGGTTGAGCATCTTTTCAGTTATGTTAGCCATTTGTATATCTTTTTGGGAAAAGTGTCTGTTCAGGTCCTTTGCCCATTTTAAAAATAAGATTGTTGGGCTTTTGTTTTTTAGTTCTCTATGTATTTTGAATAAAACCCCTTATAGGAGGTATTGTTTTTAAATATCTTGTCCTATTCAGTTGGTTGCCTTTTTGTTTTTTTTTCTTAGATTTTTATTTTTGCACATTCTTGTGACATTTCTCTTTGTAGGGAACAGGAGGTTAGCAAAGTAAGCCTTTTAGATGAGTCCATTCTCAATATACATTTTAAACAAACAATATTGAGACAGCCAGAGGGAAGGTGAGAAACATTCCACAAATATAGTTATGTCTAAACAACAATAGATAGGAAAAGACAGTGTCCTCACCCCATCCAACCACAAAGTTGGTTTCCCTCGTCTCCAGGGTTTTGAAGGACACAGAGCTGTGGGGCGACCTGTCACAGCTGCTCCTGGGTGACCCAGAGACTTGATAACCATCCACAGCTCATGATTCTGTATACGTAAATACTCTCGCGGGATATTTCTCAAAGATGTGCATTCCAACAGTGAGATAAGAATGAAGATCTAAGATATTTATTTTCCAAAAGAGAAGTGGATCCACCTTTTTGTTTTATTGTTTCTTCTGCTGTGCAGAACCATTTTAGTTTGATATAGTCCTAGTCAGTTATTTTTGCTTTTATTTCCCTTGCCTCTGGGATCAAGTTCAATCCTCTGAGACCAAGGTCCATAAGTTGAATACCCATGTTTCTGTCAATGTATTTTATTGACTCAGATCTTATATTAATGTCTTTAGTCATTTTTGAGTTATCTTTTGTGTATGATGTCATATAGCAGTCTTGATGTGGCTTTCCAATTTTCCCATCACCACTTTTTTGAAGAGGCTTTCATTTCACTATTGTATGTTTTTGGCTCGTTTGTTGAAAATTAGTTGCCCATGTACATGCAAATTTATTTCTGAACTTTCAGTTCTGCTCTATTGGTCTGGGTGTCTGTTTTTGTGCCAATACTATAGTGTTTTGATTATTGTATCTTTGTAGTATAAGTTGAAGTCAGGGAGTGTAATACCTCCGGCTTTGTTCTTTTTTTCTCAGGATTGCTTTGGCTATTTGGGATCTTTTGTGGTTTCATACAAATTAGATAATTTTTTGTTCTATTTCTTTGAAAAATGTCATTTTGCTCTGATCTTTATTATTTATTCTTTTTGCTGTGGGCTTAGTTTACTCTTCTTTTTCTAATTTCTGAATTGTGGAAGCCTAGGTTATTGATTTTGAGACCTTTCTTCTTTTTTTGGTATAGGTGTTCAAAGTTATAAATTCCTCTCCAAGCATTGCTTTAGCTACATGTCATAAATTTTGACTTGTTCTTCATTTTCATTTAGTTTCAAATATTTGGTCACTTTCCATTTGATTTCTTACTATTATTATTATTACTAGAGGCCCAATGCATGAA
This sequence comes from Myotis davidii, assembly GCF_000327345.1. Taxonomy (NCBI): domain Eukaryota; kingdom Metazoa; phylum Chordata; class Mammalia; order Chiroptera; family Vespertilionidae; genus Myotis; species Myotis davidii. The sequence goes on from NW_006282186.1 coordinate 960,443, forward strand.
ATTCATTAAAGGGGCTCAGCCCTCACAGAAATGGCAGCAGCCTTGGCTCTTGCGGCCCTGGCTTCATCCAGAAGGTCATCTGGAAGAATGTCCGGAAGGTCGTTCGGCTGTCTGGTCTAATTAACATATTACGCTTTTATTATTATTACTAGAGGCCCAGTGCACAAAAATTTGTGCACTTGGGGGGGAGAGGGGTCCCTCAGCCCGGCGCCTGTGCCCTCTCGCAGTCTGGGACCCCTCAGGGGATGACCACCTGCTGGCTTAAGCCCACACCCCAGGGATTGGGCCTAAGCTGGCAATAAGACATCCCTCTGGCAGCCCATGAGTCCTCGAGGAATGTCCACTTGCCAGCGGGGAGCAGGCCCGAG
>NW_006282186.1:961211-963466 GCF_000327345.1 Myotis davidii
GGGGGGGGGGAGGGTCCTGCTGGAGTGCCTGGCCAGTCTGAGTGGCTGAGAGCCATTTTCAGGCTGGCTAGGCACCCCAGTGGGGACCCTCACCCCATGAAGGTGTGGCCAGCCTGGGTGAAGGGCTGATGGCTGTTTGCAGGCTGGCAACAGCCCCTTCAGGGTGGGAGTGGAGGGTCCTGCTGGGGGGCCTGGCCAGCCTGGGTGAGAGGCTGATGGCCGTTTTCATGCTGGCCACGCCCTCTGCCAACCCAAGCCCCAGCCTCTCCTTTTTTTTCTTTTTTTTTCCTGGGATTTATTTATCTTCTATAATTGAAACTTTGTAGCCTTGAGTGGAGCCCAGGCCGACCAGGGTAGGCGGGAAGCTTGGCTTCCTCCCTTGCTGAGGGCAACCCAATCCTCCTGCTTGCTCCAGCTCCGTGGCCCCAGCTATCTTAGTTGGGTTAATTTGCATGCTCCCTCCTGATTGGCTGGTGGGCGTGGCTAGTGGGCATGGCTTGAGCATAGCAGAGGGATGGCCAATTACCATGTTTCTCTTTTATTATATAGGGTAGACTAGAGGCCCGATGCACAAAATTCATGCAAGATTAGGCCTTCTTTCCCCTGGCTGCTGGCACTGGCTTCCCTCTGGCACCGGTTTCATCTGGAAGGTTGTCCATAAGGAAGTCCAATCTAATTAGCATATTATGCTCTTATTATTATAGATTTTAATCAAAGGCATCTTTATTTTTGTTTTAATAATTAAAACAGTAAAGTAGAAATGAAAGTTACTTAGCAGTTCCAGGGAGATGATCATAACAGCTTGATGGATTAGAGATCTGAACTTTTAAATTGGATCGATTGTGACTTTTTTCTTTACCAGATTAAGGAAGTTTTCTGCCATTATTTCTTCATACACCTTCTCTATGCCTTTCTCCCTTTCTGCCTCTTCTGGCACACCTACTATTTTGATATTGTTACATTTCACATTGTCCCACAGCTCCCTTAAGCTGCCCTCCTGTTTTTTAATTGTTTTTTCTTTTTGGTTCTCTGATTGAGTGTTATTTTCAACTCTATCTTTTAATTCACTGATTCAATTCTCAGCTTCCCGTAATCTGCTATGTATTCCTTCCAATGTATCCTTTATTTGTGTTATGTCATTCTTTATCTCAGACTGTTCTTTTTTCATAGTTACTATATCTTTTTTCATGCTGTTGAGCATGTTTACCATCATTATTCTGACCTCTGTTTCAGATAAATTTCTTATCTCTGCTTCATTTATCTCTTCTTCTGTAGAATTCTCTAGTTCTTTCATTTGGGAATTGTTTCTTTGTCTCCTCATTCTGGCTTTCTGTTTGGGTTTGTGACTTCATATTAGGTAGATCCTCTCCAAGCATGTCAAACTTGCAGCTGGCGGGCTGCATGCCTCACCAGCTGCATGTTTGACCTGCTTGCTCTACACCTCTCAATCTCTAGTGCAGGACAGTGTTAAAGGCTGTTTCTGACTAATTAGATCAGGCATAGACTCAAAGCCTCCAGAAACCACCTCTGCCTACAGACTGATAGGATTCTGACTTGAATTGCCCCCCAGGCAATGGTCCTCTGGTGTGGGGAGAGTTGTTTTCAACAGGGTAGGGCAGTTGCTTCTGTCTGGAGGCTAATTGTTATTTTTAATCTCTTAAGTAGCCTCAGGGCAAGGTGTTTTCCAGTAGGGTGTGTCAAATGTCTTCCCTCTCAGGCAAGGCAAATGTCTATGTGGGAAAGATGTCCTCCGCTGGGTGAGGGAATGACTCAGCCCTGGAAACTTGGGGTGTCTGCCTTCTGAGTTTTATCCCCTGCATCACCAATCCTGGCTTCTGCCCTCACAGCTCCAGTCCACTTCACCTTCCCTTTGCCAGAGCACAGGTGGGTAGCTCCACAGGGAGTTTAGTGCACTTGCCCTTTAAGAGGGTGCCTGAAGTTTTAGCTGTTACTCCCTGGCAGACAGCACCCTGCTGTTTTCATAGCCAGATGTTATGTGAGTACTCTCCTCAGTTTTGGTGCTCTCTAATGGGGGATCCAGCTTGGGGATTAGATCCCAGAGTTCTCAGTGGCAGCCCCAACAGCTGAGATATATCTCTGGGACTTCATTTGCTGTCTGTAGGTGCCTGGCCAGCCCTTTCCTGATTTATTCTTGATCCATGGGTTACTTAGACATACATTGCTTAATATCCAAATATTTTGGTATTTCCCCAATTTATTTCTATTTTTAATCTTTAAATTCTTTATTAGTTAAG
>NW_006282187.1:0-6881 GCF_000327345.1 Myotis davidii
TGGAGCTGTTGCTTTCGGAGCTTAGAGCAGGCCACAGCAGGCAGAGAACCTTGCCTCCCTCACTGGAGCAAGCAAGCAAGCCTCCTGCTCGCTTCAGCTGCGTGGCTGCCGGCCGCCATGTTTGTTGGCAGTTAATTTGCATATCTCACTGATTAGCCAATGGGAAGCGTAGCAGAGGTACGGTTAATTACCCTTTTGTCTTTTATTAGATAGGATAGGTATTTGAAAATTATCTAAGAAATTTGAAAACATCTAGAAAAGCTGTAAGATGTGTACAGGCCATTTTATCACTGACCTATAGGCCTCCCTTTGAGTACATTAGCCACTGATAATCTGTTTAATTGGCCCTTGTCTGACTCGCATGCTTAGGAGACCTGACTGTTCTTTCAGAAGATAGCACTGAAAGTGCTGTTACCCTTCTGCATGGTCTCTGATGATGGCACTTTTTAATTGTTTTAGTTAATCATTTTTTAATATGTTTTTATTGATTTTAGAGAGACATAAAGGGGGAGCAAAAGAGAAACATCAATGTGAGAGGAACACCCATAGGCTGCTTACTGCAAGTCCCCTACTGGGGATCAAGTCTGGAGCCAGGGCATTTTCCCTGACCGGGAATCAGCAGGTAGCCTCTTGGTGCATGGGTCAACGCTCAATCCACTGAGCCACACCAGCCAGGCTAGTTAAGTCATTTTTTTACATGACACCTATTATCACTGTGGATCTAGTATTAAGTTAGTTCTTAGAAGAAATAAATTTTGAGAAGGTTTGGGAGGAAGGAATACATTTTATAAAATATTACAATGTAGCAAGAGTTTTAAGTATGTTGTTAAATATCTGTAATGGACAGTTCAAGGAATTACCAGATAGTGAAAGAAACATGTGAGCTTGCCAAACAAGAATGTCAGTGTAAATTTTGTTTGTATTCAATGATCTTAAAGAAACAAGTTACAACTTGAGTAGAAGAGCCTGCCATTTTTCCACAGCTGGTTGTTGCTGTTCACATTCCTTTATTGAGCCTCTATCTTCATATGCTTCTTAGCAGGTATGTGTTGAACACTTTTAAGTGTCATGGATCAGAGGCCATGAATACTAACAATTGATTTGTCTGTTCTAGTCTGTCTGTCTTTGTCCATGGATATACCTACTACCTCATCTTGATTTATAAGCAAAACCTGGAAAACCTGCAAAAGTGTGTTTTGTGGTTTACCTAGGAATAATACAGAAAATATTGCTGTTATATTTGATGAAGAAAATCAATTTTGTATAGTTTATATCAACCTAAATAAAATGTGAATTTAAAAAAAAATAGCAAAATGAAAAGATGCTATGGTCCAGTGTAAAGTAAAACAACATACAGTTTTCTCTAATATTCCTACAAATATGTGAGGACTGACTTTCTCCCCTCCCATGAAGCTAGCGTTGGTGGGAGGGGAGGTTCAGATTCCTTTAGACTGGGACAAAGTTACACTCCAGTGGGAAAGCCCTGGGAAGGCCTGGAGGAGCCCCCAGATTTGCAACTGGGTTCTGGGCTGCCCAGGTCATCTCAGGGTCTGCACCCACTCTTACCTCATACTGCCTCTGGCTGTTGCTGTCCTGGTGCACCTGCCCCTGTTCAGGGAGACAGAGAAGTTGTCCCCATCCACCAGCTTCTCTCTAGTCTCCTGGGTAGAGCTCTGCAAAGAGAGTGTCTGGTATCCAGGCTAAAAAACATCAGGGACCTGCCTGGTCACGGGGGAACCCATCATAAATTCTGCTCCCCTGATCAGAAACAGAGGGGCATCTGATCCAGACAGAGAGGGAACAAAATGATACCTGGAAGGCCTAGGATAAATAAATGGGTCAATGAGCTTGGTCCCCAGCACTCACCTTATCCTGCTAGCCATAACCTGGCCTGTACACTTCACAGACTCACCAGGCTTCCAACACCTAACAACTTTCTCCACCCAGGAAGGCCCCCCACTCCCTACCTTTCGCCCACCTCACCACACACATGAGAAGAGGCAGGGATCACAGTTGTGGCCTGACCTGGACTAGCCTGCCCTGATCTGTCCTGAGTTATCTGAGAGAACACCTTGCTGAATGGCCTGCAGTATGGAAGGTGAAGCTGGAGTCACTGTCTCCAGCATGTGAAAATGCTTTCATTGTTGGCTCTCCAGCAGCAGCACTCTCTCAGACTCGCAAGACAACTAGAAAACATTCTCCTCTCACAGCTGTCTCAAGTCGTGTGAGCTGTCAAGGGCCCTGGTGACCAGAACAACTTCTGTTGTGTTGTCACAGAGGAAGTGAGGTCACTTCATCAGGGTCCCATGACCTCGGCCCCTTCCTTAATCACCCACCCCAAAGCCCCCCTGAGCAGGTCACTGCTCACCTCCTCACCCATGTCACCTCCATAACTATACACAGATGTCCAACACAGCCCTCCCCACAGCTCCCTGGGAATGGAACCAGGGGCCCAACTTGGCAGAGACAGAGCTGAATTCAGACCTGCTTTCTTCTGACCAGTTTTCTGTCCTGGAAAAGCCATCGTGTCTCTGTGGGCTTTTTCAGTCTCCCAAGATGCAATGGGGATCATGCTAAAAACTACTTCATAGAGACATTATCAGGTGCATATGACATAAAACCTACACCTGTGGGATGGTGTCACATGTGTCTGATGCAAAAGCTCAAAGATGGAAGAATTTCAAGACAGGGTGGGATGGAGCATGGGACACTACTTAAAACAGGCCTGGATTTCACCGTGTGAGCTTGGGAACGTCAGACCTCTCTGAGACACATTTTAATGTCTGCACATTTGGTAAGAGGTTGAAATGAAGGAAGTTTAGATGTTGTCATCTACACTAATAAAAGAGAAACATGCAAATTAACCATCACTCCGTCATTCTGCCACTCCTCTACCCCCACCAGCCAATCAGAGTGACTATGCAAATTAACCCAACAAAGATGGCGGTTAATTTGCATATGCAAGCACAGAGCAAAGACTGAAGATGACTGAAGATGGTGGCAGCCATGGAGCTGGAGCGAGCAGGAGGCTTGGGTTGCTCCTGGTGACAGAGGAAGCCAAGCTTCCTGCTGGCCCTGTACTCCACTCAAGGAGTGGCTGGGGGCCTGGGCTCCACTCGAGGAGCTGAAAAAAAACGGAGGGGCTGGGAGAAGCTGGAGCAGAAAAGCCAAGCCTTGCTGCTGCGGCCAAACCAAAGGCCTGGCTCCTGGGTCCCAGAGGAAAACCGGTGCCGGCGGCCAGGGGAAGAAAGGCCTATTGCGTGAATCTAGGCCTATTGCAATGGGCCACTAGTTTACTGCCATAAATCCTTCCGTGGTCTCCCATTAGGCTTGGAATCAGACCCTGTGCCTCCTGTTGCCTCCCTGGTGTGCAGCCTCCACAGTGACTTCCAGGGCCCTGCCTCCTGCTATGCACACCCTAATGTCACCACTAAGTGGTTAGTAACTCATGTCTGACCACACAATAAAGTCAAAGTGATGGGATGTCATGTTCAAGTTTTATTTACAAAAAGTCTGTCACTTCCCTCCTACTTTCTTGAGTCCCCTCTTTCTCTGTGTTCTAATCTCTCTCTCTCTCTCTCTCTCTCTCTCTCTCTCTCTTATTCTCACCTATCTCTATCTCTCCATCTTGCTCCTCTTATTTATCTGGAAATCCTATATAATAAAACCCTAATATGCAAATTGGCCAAACGGTGGAATGACTGGTCGCTATGAACTGACCACCAGGGGGCAGATGCTCAACATAGGAGCTGCCTCCTGGTGGTCCATGTGCTCCAACAGGGGGAGTGCTCCCCTAACTGGTTTGGTTCAGTGGATAGAGCGTCACGATGTTTCTAACTCTCTATCCCTCTTCCTTCCTCTCTGTAAAAAATCAATAAAATATATTTTACAAAAAAAAAAAAGCAAAACAAAACAGGGGGAGCACTGCTCAGCCAGGAGTTGGGCTCACAGCTGGCGAGTGCAGTGGTGGTGGCAGGAGCCTCTGCGGCAGCACTAAGAGCAGCGAGCTGAGAGGTAGGGAGCAGCAAGCAGGCGGGCAGTAAGGAGCGAGGGGTCCCAGACTGTGAGAGGACACAAGCCAGCCTGAGGGACCCCCACGCCCCCCCACCCCCAGTGCACGAATTTCATGCACTGGGCCTCTAGTGAGAGAATAAGCACCATTGTTTTGAGCTCCATGTAGAGGCCCCACAGGAGAGAACCCAGGGAGTGCCCAGTCTAAAAGACAGAATGAAACTCCGTCTCTCAGTCTCAACTGAGTCCTGACAATACCCATGTGAGTGAGTGGGAGTGAACCTGCCTCCAATCAAGCCTCAGTTGAGACCTCAACCCCAGCCTGTGAGACACGTTGAGACAAGTACTCAACTAAATCTGCCTGGATTCCTGGCTCAATGAAACTGAGAGATGTTAAATATTTTTACTCTCTAGGTGCAAAAGTTTAGAGCAATGTTGCCAGAAAGAAACAAAGTATCACAGTTACCAGACACCAGGATCTGGCCCTCCCATCCTCCCCTCTACCCTGCCCTCCCTCCCCAGGCTCCTCCCAGCCACACTGAAAGCCTTTCTAATCGCATTTCCTCGTGAGTCTGCACCAGTGGCACCTTCTTTCTGACAGTGTTCTGGACACATGCACAGTGGCTTACACTTGTCATTCTGGTGACAGTAAATGTCACCTCAGTGTGGCCTTTCAGAGTCTCTACCCTCAAGGATCTCAGCTGTGGAAGAGCATGAAATTATTTCCTGCTTCTTGGGGTCCTAATTAGACAAAGTGAGTCCATGAGGATGGGCTGTCTACTTGGTCTGGTGCAGTCTTCCAGGCTGAATTTTTCTCACCACAAGTCCACTGTGAAGGGATTCCTTATTCCTTCTCTTTCCTGGGTCTGGTTTTTCTCTCTCCCTGTACTGCAGTGCCAGCCCCAGACCCACAGCCAGAAAATTAGCACCCAAGTTGAAACACCATGATATCCTGAATTCACTTGCTGCTGAGACCCTCCCATCCTTTCTGTAATTCAGTGTAACTCCTGGATTAATAGGAATAAGAGGAGAGGATTAAGATTAGGGTATGGTGATCTGGCATCACTTCTGATACTGAAGAGCCGGTATCTATTTTATGAGTGTTTGAGTAAGAACTGGAAATCAGGAATTTGTGGTGGGTAAATGTTTTCTGAATTAATCTTTGCATATGAATGGCCATTTAGGATGATGGTCCTCACTGAAGCCCATCCCCACTCTTGCCCAGTCTTTAGAATGGGCAGAGATGATTCCAGAAGATGATCTGGGTATCCCACAACTCATCTGCAATTGCTGGTGACTGAGAAAGATATCAGGAATCAAGAAAGGAAAGGAAAATGGCAAGAGAGAGATTGGTGATAGCATTGATCTAAGACTTGCGGTGAAGAAGAGAAAGTGAGGGGTCAGGAAAGACATCCTAAAACATACTGTGAAAACAAAGAGAAGATAGTTCAGATGAAATGGAGTTTGACACTTTATTAATGTCTTTGAAGTGTCCTTAATGTTGTCTTTCTTTGAGCTCTTAAAACTAAAATATACCAACACTTTTCTTTTATTGAATTCCTGAGTGTGACAGAAAATATCAACAGAGGTTGGGTTTCAGATGAGGAAAAAAGAACCTCTTTCGCTGTCATGCTGTTCCTTATTTCAGAAAATATTTACATTATTAATTTGTAATAAACTCAAAATGAAAAAAAGACTTAAAGTTCCAAAACCATAAAAATCCTAGAAGAAGCCGAAACCGGTTTGGCTCAGTGGATAGAGCGTCGGCCTGCAGACTGAAAGGTCCCAGGTTCGATTCCGGTCAAGGGCATGTACCTGAGCTGCGGGCACATCCCCAGTAGGAGATGTGCAGGAGGCAGCTGATCGATGTCTCTCTCTCATCGATGTTTCTAACTCTCTATCTCTCTCCCTTCCTCTCTGTAAAAAAATCAAGTTTGCTCAGTGGATAGAGCCTCGGCCTGTGGATTGAAGGGTCCCAAGTTCAATTCTGGTCAAGGGCATGTACCTTGGTTGTAGGCAGCTGAATTGATGTTTCTCTCTCATCGATGTTTCTAACTCTCTATCCCTCTCCCTTTCCTCTCTGAAAAAATCAATAAAATATATTTTTTAAAAAAAATCCTAGAAGAAACCATAGGCAGCAAAATCTCTGACATCTCATGTATCAATAGTCTTGCTGATATATCTCCTAGGGCAAGAGAAAAAAGGAAAAAATAAACAAGTGGGACTACAACAAAATAAAAAGCTTCTGCAGAGCAAAAGAAACCATCCTCAAACTGAAAAGAAAATATGTGGGAGAAAATATTTGCCAATGATACATCTGATAAGGGGTTAATTTCCAAAACATATAAACTATACAACTCACCAGGAAGACAAACAACCCAATTTAAAAAATGACAAAGGACCTGGCCAGTGTGGTTCAGTGGTTGAGCATCAACCTATGAACCAGGAGTTCATGATTCAGTTCCTGGTCAGAGCACATGCCTGGGTTGTGGGCTCGATCCCCAGTGTGGGGTGTGCAGGAGGCAGCCGATCAGTGATTCTCTCTCATCATTGATGTTTCTATCTCTCCCTCTCCCTTCCTCTCTGAAATCAATAAAAATTTGTGTTTTTTAAATGGGCAAAAGACCTCAACAGAAACTTCTCCAAAGAGGACATGCAGATGGACAATAGGACCTATGAAAAAATGTTCAACATCACTAATCATCAGAGAGATGCAAATCAAAACCACAATGAGATAGCACCTCACACTTTCCAGAATGGCTACCATCAATAAATCAAGAAACAATAAGTGCTAGCAAGGATATGGAGAAAAGAGAACCCTGGTGCAGTGTTGATAAGAATGAAGAATGGTGCAGCCTGTGGAAAGCAGT
>NW_006282187.1:6911-20260 GCF_000327345.1 Myotis davidii
AAACCGAAGAACAAAAATAGAACCAGAAGCATGGATACATGGAACAGACTCACAGCTGATAGAGGAGAGAGGGGAGGAGGGACTGGATGAAAGAAGGGAAGGAATTAGCCAAAGAACATGTATATGCATGAGCCATAGACACAGATAACAGAAGCATGGATACATGGAACAGACTGACAGCTGCCAGAGAGAAGGGGAGTGGGGACTGGATGAGGTGGTCAAAGAGGGGTATGGGGACATCTGTAATAGTGTCAACAATAAAATAAAGTTACAAAATAATAAAATAACAGGGGCCTATGGGGCAAGATGGAGTTGCTGCAGGTCTTGAGGCAAGGACTGCAGCAGGTCAGCGGCCACCACGGCCTCTGAGGCTATCTGTCTACGAATGCTGTTCAGGGCAAATGACATGAGGGTTGGTACATTAGTGGAGGAAGACAAATATGGAAACAAATGCTATGAAGACAACAGCAGTTTTTTGGCCGTCACCGATGGGTTATATATTCCACTGAAATGAATGACAAAAAGACATACTGGGATGTGGATGGAAGCATGAATGGTTGCTGAAATAATACCATTTGTTTGGTATACAATAAATTGGGGAAATCCTTTCTAGTTTAGAAAATTTTGCTAAAAAATTTAGAGCACCGTTGACTTCACTATATGACTGACGATCCTCCAACAACAAAACCACCTATTGCTTGTAAATTGATTTGGACCAACCATAAATTCAACCTGAGTGGCACTCCAAAGCAATATGTACCTTATTCTACCACTAGAAAGAAGATTCAGTAGTGGGTTCCACCTTCAAGACCTTACAAGTAAAGACAATAAACAATTTAAACATGTAAAATATGAGGCTTTTCATGTAATTGTACTTTTACTGCTTTCTGTTAACTTAAAATTATTTGATTAACAATGAAAATCTATATATATAAAACCCTAATATGCAAATAGACCAAACAGCAGAACAGCCAAACAACCGGTTGCTATGATGTCCGCTGACCACCAGGGGGCGTGTGCAGAACATGGCAGGCATCGGCCACAGCAGGATAGGGGAGCAGCTAAGCGGGGATGCCAGACCAAGGCGGGGCACCGGTTACTGTCATCAGGGCCAGCCTCTGGTGGTTACTGAAAATTTTTTGCTCCCACATACTGAGGTCCCGCCAGGCACTCACCCCTGCTGCCAGCATGGGCCCCACTCACATCCGCTGCCAGCACTGGAGCCACTGCTCGCACCCGCTGTCAGTGCCCATCGCCAGGCCCAATCATTTGGCTCTGTCAGTGGGTGCGAGCAGTGGCTGCCAGTCCCAATCGCCCCTCAGGGCTTCTCCACCTCTCCCTGCTCCTGAGAGGTGATTGGGGCCGGCAGCCGCCTCTTGCACCCCCTGCGCGGGACGGCTCCACTCGCACCCATTGCCGGCGCCAGAGCCACCATCTTACCCACTGCCGGTGCCAGCCCCACTCAAACCCACAGCCAGCGCCGGAGCCACTGCTTGTACCCACTGCCAGCGCCTGGCACTGGCTCCAACCACACGGCGCCATCAGTGGATGTGAGCAGCGGCTGCTGGCCCCAATTGCCCCTGAGGGCTTCTCCACCTCCCCCTGCTCCTGAGAGGTGATCGCACCCCCTGATGGCACCAGCCCGTGCGCACCTGCTGCTAGCGCCAACCTCAGTCTCTCCACACTGTCAGCAGTGAGAGCAGGCGACTCTGCCATCAGCATGTGGGAGGGCAGCGGCAGGAGCAGGGCTGCCAGCAAACAGGGTATTGGGAGCTGCAGCGGGAGGGGCCAGGCAGGGGAGCAGAGGATGGGCTGAAACCTGCCCCTGTGCCCACCGCAGCCTCACGGCCCACAGCTCCCTTCAAGGTGCAAGAATTCATGCACTGGGCCCCTAGTAATAATAATAAAATAACAAAACACCTGTCAGACTAGCAAATATCAGAGTTTGGTGATTTCCTTTTTGTGATGGTATAGAGAAATGACCATTCACATACATTGTATTTAGGGGCTTTTAGGCAAAATATGTGTCAAGATTGAAAATGCATATTTCAGTTAATCTATTAATGCCCATGTTTAGGAATTTCTCCTACAAACACTTTTATATCTGTATACAGAGTATGTACAGTACATTATCTAGAATATATTTTACCATCACCAATGATAACAAAGGATCCAAGATAACTCAAGTGTCCATTAAAGGAATAGCAGTGAATTAGACTGTGTAATAACCATGTGCTAGAGTAGAATGAGGCAGAGCTATAAATATTCATTTGGAATAATTTCCAAATTTTATGGTCAGGTGAAAAAAGGAATGTGTATGGAACAGTACCAACAATAAAAATAATTTTTTAAAATTTACCTTTATTGTTGAAAGTATTGCAAATGTTCCCTTTTTCCCCACATTGATCCCCCCACCCCACTCCTATCCCCCCACCAGGCCTTCACAAGACTTTTATCTGTATCCATGGGTTATGCATATAAGGTCTTTGGTTAATCTCTACCCACCCACTCATCCCCTCCTTCCCTCTGAGATTCATCAGTCTGTTCCATGCTTCCTTGTCTTTGGATCTATTTTGTTCATCAATTTATTTTGTTAATTAAATTCCACATATGAGTGAGATCATGTGACACTTATCTTTCTCTGACTGGCTTATGTCACTTAGCATAATACCCTCCAGGTCCCTCCATGCTGTCTCAAAGGGCAAGAGATTCTTTTTTTATTGCTGCATAGTATTCCATTGTGTATATGTACCTCAGGGTTTTTTTAATTCTTTATTGTTTAAAGTATTACATATGTCTTCTTTTTCCCCCATGAACCTCTCACCAGATGTTCCCACGCCCCAGCACATGCTCTCACCCCTCTACTGTCTGTCTCCATGGGTTATGTCTATATGCATGCATACAAGTCCTTTGGTTGATCTCTTACCTGCCCCCCCTTCCCTGCCTTCCCTCTGAGGTTGGATGGTCTGTTCAATTCTTCTATGTCTCTGGATCTATTTTTGTTCATCAGTTTATGTTGTTCATTATATTCCACAAATGAATGAGATCATGTGATATTTATCTTTCTCCAACTGGTTTATTTCGCTTAGCATAATGCTCTCCAGATCCATCCATGCTTTTTTATAGCAGTGTAGTATTCCATTGTGTAGATGTACCACATTTTTTAAAATTTATTTTTATTTAAGTACAGTTGGTATGCAATCTTTTATTTTTTTAAATATATTTTATTGATTTTTTACAGAGAGGAAGGGAGAGGGATAGAGAGTTAGAAACATCGATGAGAGAGAAACATCGATCAGCTGCCTCCTGCACACCTCCTCTTGGGGCATGGGGCAGCCTGGGCAAGGGGCCTATGGTGGTTTTCAGGCCAACCATGCCCCCATGGGGTGAGGGTTCCCACTCGGGGGGGCGTGTGGCCAGTCTGGGTGAGTGGCTGAGGGCTGTTTTCAAGCTGGCCACACCCCCTTTCAGGGTGGGGGGGTCCCCACTGAGGTGCCTGGCCAGCCTGGGTGAGGAGCTGATGGCTGTTTGCACGCTGGCTAAGTCCCCCAGTGGGGAACCTCACCCCATGAGGGTGTGGCCAGCCTGGGTGAGGGGCTTATGGCTGTTTGCAGGCTGGCCACGGCCCCCGGCGACCCAAGCTTCAGGCCCCTCCTTTTCTTCTTTTTTTTTTCAGCACCTCCTTGAGTGGAGGGAAGCAGGTATCTGGGATTTATTTATCTTCTATAATTGAAACTTTGTAGCCTCAAGTGGAGCCCAGGGCCAGCCAGGGCAGGTGGGATGTTTGGCTTCCTCCATCGCCAGGGGCAACCTAAGCTCCAGCTCCATGGCTGCCACCATCTTGGTTGGGTTAACTTGCATGCTCACTCCTGATTGGCTGATGAGCATGGTTTGTGGGTGTAGAGGAGTGGCAGAGTGATGGTTAATTTGCATGTTTCTCTTTAATTAGTGTAGATGTTTTTGTTTGCTGTGCAAAAGTTTTTTATTTTGTTGTAGTCTATTGTTTATTTTCTTCTTAGTTTCCTTTGCCCTAGAACAGTGGTCAGCAAACTGTGGCTTGGCAAACCGCAGCTCGCGAGCCACATGTGACTCTTTGGCCTCTTGAGTGTGGCTCTTCCACAAAATACTGGCTTTTCCACAAAATACCAACTTCTGTGCATGGGCCACGAAGTTTCTACCGCACTGTATGTGAGCACCCTCATGTGGTATTTTGTGGAAGAGCCACACTCAAGGGGCCAAAGGGCCCCGTGTGGCTTGCGAGCCACGGTTTGCCGACCACAGCGGCCCTAGGAGATGTATTAGCAAACATATTGCTACCTGAGATGTCTGATATTTTTCTGCCTATGGTTTCTTCTAGTATTTTTATGGTTTCATGATTTACACTTAAGTCTTTTATACATTTTGAGTTTATTCTTTTGTATAGTGTAAGTTGGTGTCTAGTTTCTTTTTCTTTTTTTTTCATGTACCTGTCCAATTTTCCCAACACTATTTATTAAAGAAACTGTCTTTCTTCCATTGAATGCCCTTGCCTCCTTCATAAAATATTAATTGAGCATAATGGCTTGGGTCTATTTCTCAGTTCTCTGTTCTGTTCCATTGATATATAGGACTTTCCTTATGCTAGTATGAGACTGTTTTGGGTATAGTGGCTTTGCAGTATAACTTGATATCCCTCCAACTGTTCTTCTTTCTCAGGACTGCTCTGGCTATTTGGGATCTTTTTTGGTTCCATACAAATTTTTGGAGTATTTGTTCTAGATCTGTGAAATATGCCATTGGTATTTTAATAGGGATTGCATCAAATCTATAGATTGCTTTGGGTAGTATGGACATTTTAATTATCTTAATTTTAGCAATCCATGAACATAGTATATTCTTCCACTTTTTTTAGCTTCCTTTATCTCTTTTTTCAATGTCCTCTAGTTTCTGAGTACAGGTCTTTTTTCCTCCTTAGTAAAGTCTCCTAGGTATCTAAATTTTTTGTTGCAGTGGTAAGTGGAATTTTTTTTATATTTTCTCTTTCTGAGAATTCATTATTGAGGTATAAAAATACAACCTATTTCTGAATATTAATTTTGTATCCTACTACTTTGCCAAATTCAATTATTAGGTATAGTAGTTTTTTGGTAAAATATTTAGGATTTCCTATGTACAATATCATGTCATCTGCATATAATGACAGTTTTATCTCCTCCTTGCCAATTTGGGTGCATTTTGTGTTTTCTTCATGTATGATTTGCTGTGGCTAGGATTTCCAGTACAATTTGAATAAGAGTGCTGAAAGTAGATATCCCTGTCTTGTGCCTGTTCCTAGGGGAAATGGCTTTAGTTTCTGCCCTTTGGGTATAATTTTAACTGTAGGTTTGTCATATATAGCTTTTATTATGTTGAGTTATGATCCCGCTATTCCCACTTTGCTAAGAGTTTTTGTCAAAAGTTGCCTTGCCCTGAGGCCATTTAAGCAATTAAAAATAACAATTAGCCTCCAGGCAGAAGCAACTGTCCCACCCTGTTGAAAAAAACTCTCACCACACCTGAAGATGATTGCCAGGGGGAATTCAAGTCAGAATTCTATCAGTCTGTAGGCAGAGGCAGTCTCTACAGGCTTTGAGTCTTTGCCTGATCTAAATAGTCAGAAACAGCCTTTAACACAGTCCTGCACTAGAGATTGAGAGGCATAGCAGATCTACCTAATACATAGTTACAAACTCAAAAAGACAGCCAAATAAGGAGACAAATAACCCCCAAATGCAATAACTAGAATTCTCCTGATGAAGAGATAAATGAAGCAGAGATCAAAAATTTATCTGAAACAGAGTTCAGAGTAATGATGGTAAAGATGCTCAACAGCATGAAAAAAAAGATATAGTAACTATGAAAAAATCATAATCTGAGATAAACAATGACAAAACATAAATAAAGAACACATTGGAAGGAATACACAGTGGATTAGGGGAAGCTGAGGATCAAATCAGTGAATTAGAAGACAGAGTTGAAAATATCACTCAATCAAAAACCAAAAAGAAAAAACAATTTAAAACCTTAGGACAGCTTAAGGGAGCTGTGGGACAGTGTGAAACATAACAATATTAGAATAGCAGGTGTGCCAGAGAGGCAGAAAGGGAGAAAGGAATAGTGAAAGTGTTTGAAGAAATAGTGACAGAAAACTTCCTTAATCTGGTAAAGGAAATAGTCCCACAAGTTCAAGAGACACAGAGAACCCCAAGCAAGAAGAACCCAAACAGACCCACACCCAGACACATCATAATTAAAATGCCAAAAATTAAAGACAAAGAGATAATCTTAAAGGCTGCAAGAGAAAAGAAAACTGTTACCTACAAAGGAACTCCCATAAGGCTGACACCTGATTTCTACAGGCCAGAAGAGAATGGCATGAAGTACTCAAGGTAATGGAAGCAAAGATCTGACACCAAGCTTACTATATCCAGCAAGGCTCTCATTCAAAATAGACTGTCAAATAAAGAGCTTCCCAGTCAAAAAAAAAAAAAAAAAGGCTAAAGGAGTTCATCACTACCAAGCCAGCATTACAAGAAATACTAAAGGGACTGCTGTAGTGAGAAGAAGAAACAGAGAGAGAAATCTAGGCATACAGAATTAAAATGGCAATAAATACATACCTATCAATAATAACCCTAAATGTAAATGGATTAAATGCTCCAATCAAAAGGTATAGGTTAGCTGAATGTGTACAAAAACATGACCCAGCTATATTCTGTCTACAAGAAAACCACCTCAAAACAAAAAACTTACACAGAATGGATGAGAGTGGAGGGATGGAAAAAAATTTCCCATGCACCCAACATAGGAGCACCTAAATATATTTTAAAAAAACCTTCTAGAAGATTTTAATAAAGAGAATGACAACAATACAGTCATAGTAGGGGACTTGAACACCCCCTCTGACTTCACTGGATAGATCTTCCAGACAAACTTAACAAGGAAACAGAGATTCTAAATGATACACTGGATCAGCTGGATTTAATTGACATTTATAGACCATTTCACCCCAAAGCAGCAGAATATATATTCTTCCCAAGTGCACATGGATCATTCACAAAGATAGACCACATGTTAGGACACAAAACAAGTCTCTAAAAGTTCAAGAAGATTGAAATCATATCAAGCATCTTCTCAGATCACAGTGGAATGAAATTAGAAATCAACTACTTTAAAAAACACCCAAAAACATTCAAACACATGGAGAATAAATAGCATGCTATTAAACACTAGAAGCTCAGTGCACAAATTCTTGGGGTGACCTGCAGGGATTGGGCCCCAGTGTGCACCCCAGGCTTGCAGCCCCTCCTTGCACCTCCTGCCTTGTAGCCCCACATCCCTGCTTGGCACCCCACTGTGGCCTGGCGCTACCCCCTCACCTGCTCCACCATCCCGCCTGTTGGGCAATCGAGTGGGGCTGGGCTCCTTGCCTGGCTCCCTCAGCACCTGGGAGCCGGAGGCAGGCCCACCCCCCCACCACTGGTCACCATCTGCGGGGTGATCAGGCCCCTGCTTGCATCCAACTTAGCCTGTTGCCACCCGCTCACCTGCTTCACCAATCCGCTGTGGTCCCGCTGTCATTGGGGCCCATCGGAGCCAGCAGCACTTTCACTGCTGCCCACTGCCAGTGCCACGTCACCGACGCCCACCATGTTCCGCGTCACCCCCTGTTGGTCAGTGCATGTTATAGCGAGTGATCAAACGACCACCTGAGGGGACAATTTGCATATTAGGCTTTTATTAAATAGGATTGAATGAGTTACCGAGGAGATCAAGAAAGAAATCAAAAACTTCCTTAGAAACAAACAAAAATGAACACACAACAACCAAAAATCCCTGGGACACAACAAAAGCAATCCTGAGAAGAAAGTTCATAGCACTACAGGAATACCTCAAAACACAAGAAAAATCAGCAATATACTATTTAACCCTACAACTTAAAGAACTAGAAAGAGAACAACAAGAAATTTTTTTTTTTTAAAGAAACAAAGAGAGAGTGTTACAAAAAAACCGGAGAAGAACCAAGCAACGCTCAGAGAGTTTGGAGTTACACTTCATTCACCGCGGCGGGCTCAGGGAAATGAATCCACATTCTAAGCAAAGCTACAAGAGGTGAGCTTAGAGAAAATGAATTCAAATTCTAAGCAGAGCTACAAGCAGAACTTCCCTTTTTATGAAAGAGCCAGCCCTATGCGCGCTTAGTGGTTATCTCGCTGGTGGCCTTGAAAACTACACAGTTCTATCCAATTAAAAATTCACCTGGCATGGCATTGGGCATATCTAGTCTCTGGCCTACAAGGTCAGACAGTTAAGTTTATCTTCCTCATTATTCAAGCAGACTAAAGCAGGCTAGAAAGCAAAGTTATTTTTTAGAATAAGAAGCCATCTAAAGAATAGCAGAGACTTCCAAACAGTAGTTTTACAAAATTGGGGTTAGCCTTCTCAAGAGGACCTAAATAAATAAAATCAGAAACAAAGTGGAGAAGTAACCACTGACACCACAGAAATACAAATGATTGTAAGAAAATACTATGAACAACTATATGCCAACAAGCTGGACAATGTGGATGAAATAGACAAATTCCTAGAAAAATATAATCTCCCAAAACTGTATCAGGAGGAATCAGAAAACCTGAATAAGCCAATAACAACTGATGAAATAGAAGCAGTAACCAAAAAAACTCCCATCAAACAAAAGCCCAGGTCCAGAAGGCTTCACAGGGGAATTTTATCAAACAAGAACTAACACCTATACTTCTCAAACTATTACAGAAAATCCAAGAAAAAGGGACACTGCCAAGTTCTTTTCATGTGGCCAGCATGATCCTAATTCCAAAACCAGATAAAGACACTACAAAGAAAGAGAATTAAAGGCCAATATCCCTGATGAACATAGATGCAAAAATCCTCAACAAAATATTAGCAAATCACATCCAGCAATATATTTAAAAGATCATACACCATGATCAAGTGGGATTTATTCCCAGAATGCAAGGCTGGTACAATATTTGCAAATCAATAAACGTGATACATCACATACACAAATTGAAAGACAAAAATCACATGATCATATCAATAGATGCAGAGAAAGCATTCGACAAAATCCAATACTCATTTTTGATAAAAACTCTCAGCAAAATGGGAATAGAGGGGGCATATCTTAACATGATAAAGGCCATATATGACACACCTACAGCAAACATCATACTCAATGTACAAAAATTTAAAGCATTTCCCCTAAGAACAGGAACGAGACAGGGATGTCCGCTTTCACTACTGTTATTCAACATAGCACTGAAAGTCCTAGCCACAGCAATCAAACAAGAAGAAGAAATTAAAGGCATCCAAATTTGAAAGGAGGAAGTAAAACTTTTATTATTCACAGATGACATGATATTGTACATAGAAAACCCTAAAGACTCCACCAAAAACTAGTAGATTTAATAAATGAATTTGGCAATGTAGCAGGATACAAAATCAGCACCCAAAATCTATGGCTTTTTTATACATCAGTAATAAATTTTCAGAGAGAAACTAAACAAACAATCCCATTTACCATTGCAACAAAAAATTAAGATACTTAGGAATAAACTTAACAAAGGAAGTAAAAGGCTTGTACGCAGAAAACTACAGGACAATGAAAAAAGTGATTAAGCCAGGCTGGCATGGTTCAGTAAACTATGAACCTGGAGATCACAATTCAATTCCTAGCTAGGGCACATGCCCGAGTTGTGAGTTCAATCTCTAGTGTGGAGAATGCAGGAGGCAGCCAATCAATGATTCTCTCTCATCATTGATGTTTCTCTCTCTCCCTCTCCCTTCCTCTCTGAAATCAATAAAAATATTTTTTTAAAAGGTTAAAAAAAATAGAGGAAGATATAAACAGGTAAAAAAATATACCAAGTGTAATGGATTGGTAGGATTAACATCATTAAAATGTCATACTACCAAGACAATCTACAGATTCAACACAATCCTTATTAAAATACCAATGGCATATTTCACAGAGCTAGAACAAATACTCCAAAAATCTGTATGGAATCAAAAAAGACCCAGAATAGCTGCAGCAATCTTGAAAAAGAAGAACAAAGTTGGAGAAATCAAAATACCAGATATCAAGTTATACTACAAAGCCACCATAATCAAAACAGCCTGATACTGGCACAAGAACAGGCATATAGATGAATGGAACAGAACAGAGACCTCAGAAATCAACCCACACCAATACGCTCAATTAATATTTGGCAAAGGAGGCAAGAGCATACAATGGAGTCGAGAGAGTCTCTTCAATAAATGGTGTTGGAAAAATTGGACCAAAAAAATGAAACTAGATCACCAATTTACACCATACACAAAATAAACTCAAAATGGGTAAAAGGCTTAAATATATCTTTTTAATATATTGCTGGATTCAAGCAGCAAAATCTCAGCCATCTCTTGTAGCAATATGTTTATGGATACATCCCCTAGGGCCATGGTCCGCAAACCGCGGCTCGCGAGCCACATGCAGCTCTTTGGCCCTTTGAGTGTGGCCACGAAGTTTCAATCGCACTGTCCGTGCTTGCCTGCACGTGGTATTCTGTGGAAGAGCCACACTTAAGGGGCCGCAGTTTGCCGACCGCTGCCCTAAGGCAAAGGAAACTAAGGAGAAAATAAACAAATGGACTACATCAACATAAAATGCTTTGGCATAGCAAAAAAAAAAAAAGCCATCAACAAAAAGAAAAGGGAGCCATTATATGGGAGAACATATTTGGCAATGATACATTTGATAAAGGGTTAATATCCAAAATATATAAGAAACTCATACAACTTAAGAAAAGGAAGAACAATCCAATTTAAAAAATGGGTAAAGGACCTAAATAGACACTTTTCCAAAGAGGACATACAGATGACCAAGAGATGTATGAAAAAATGCTCAGTCATTGATCATCAGAGAGACGCAAATTAAAACTACAATGAGATATCACTTCACACCAGCCAGAATGGCTACCATCAACAAACCAACAAATGACAAGTGCTCATCTGCTGATGGGTACTTAGGCTGTTTCCAAATCTTAGCTATTGTAAATTGTGCTGCTATGAACATAGGGGTGCATATATGATGTGGAGAAAAGGGAACCCTAGTACACTGCTGGTGGGGATGCAGACTGGTGCAGACACTGTTGAAATAATTTTTGGAGTTTCCTCAAAAAATTAAATATGGAACTGCCATTTGACCCAGTGATCCCACTTCTAGGAATATATCCTAAGAAACCCAAAACACCAATCAGAAAGAATGTATGCACCTCTATGTTCATAGCAGCACAGTTTACAATGACTAAGATCTGGAAACAGCCCACGTGCCCATCAGTAGATGAGTGGATAAAAAAGCTGTGGTACATTTATACCATGGAATACTTTGCAGCAGTAAAAAAGAAGACTCTCTTACCCTTTGAGACAGCATGGAGGGACCTGGAAAGTATCAAGATAAGTGAAATAGGTCAGTCGAAGAAAGACAAGTATCACATGATCACACTCATATATGAAATCTAAGTAACAAAATAAACTGATGAATGGAGTGGGTCCAGAGAAATGGAAGCATGGAACAGAGTGCAGAATCTTGGAAGGAAAGTAGGGGAGGATGGGCAGATGGGAGATACTCAACCAAAGACCTTGTATGCATATATGCATGGCCCATGGACACAGACAATAGGGTGCTAAAGGCCTTGGGGGGGAGGGGTGGCAAGCTGGAGAGGATCAATGGTTGGGGGAGGGGACATGTGTAAAGAAAAATACAAAACAAAAATTTTAAAGATGTGTGTTGGACTTTGTCTAATGCTTTTTCTGTGTTTATTGATATGATCATGTGATTTTTGTCTTTCAATTTGTTTATGTGATGTATCACATTTATTGGTTTATGAATATTGCACCAGCCTTGCATCCCCGGAATAAAGCCCACTTGGTCATGATGTATGATCTTTTTAATATATTGCTGGATTCAATTTGCTAATATTTTGTTGAGGATTTTAGCATTTATGTTCATCAGGATATTGGCCTGTAATTCTCTTTCTTTGTAGTGTCTTTATCTGGTTTTGGAATTGGGATCATGCTGGCCTCATAAAAAGAACTTGTAAGTGTTCCTTCCTCTTGGATTTTTTGGAGAAGGTGAAGCGGGGGGCAGGCAGTTGTATTTTTTTTTTTTTACTCCCTTAACAAATAAGCCAGCCATCTCAAAGTGCTTCTCATTAATTCTGGGAAGGCCACAACAAAGTAAAAAGGGAACTTGAGAATTAATCTATACCAAAATATTCAACAGGGGAATTTTGATACCTATAGACAGGAGGGTATATGATGCCTTGAACCCCCACCCAACTCGCTCCTCAAATTAGCTGAATGATACCTATCTACACTCCAAGCCAGATGAAATGAAATAGATTCACTTGCCTTCCCTCTTTAGTAAATTGCTTGGTTTAATAAGTTGGCATTATCACAGTGCAATCAGAGTCTATTATTTAAATTCATTTATTCAAGAAGACAACAACGGGAAGGGGATAGCCCTCTCTCTCTGACTCAGGTGGCTGTCCAATGACACCTTTTCTAGGGTCTCTGAGCTGCCTGTAACAAAGCCATCCTATTGGTTACTTTAGGTCATTGAGTTTGTAAGGCCACCATGCAGGCCTCCCTTGAGCTTGTCAAGTTTAGTATGTGGCCACACTATCTTGCACCCAAGTAACTGCTGTTGTTCCAGAACTTCAAGAGGAGGTCAGGGAGAAGAGAGTACAAGAAAATGGTTAGTCACTCTTAAATGTCCCAATCTGGGCCCCAGTCACTGAGCCACTGCCGAGAACTCAGCAACCTTCCCCTGTGCCCCCCTCGCATTCTGCCTGCTCCTTCACACACACACACACACACACACACGCACGCACGCACGCACACATGCACACATGCACACACATGCACCCTCTGCTGCAGCCTTCCATCAGCTGTTTCTACCAAGGAAAAGGAAGCATGTCATATGTCCGCTATCCAGAACCTCCACTCTTTCAACACCTTTGCTGATGCAAGTAGGGTGATACACGCAAGTTACTGCTTATGTTCCAGAACTTCCAGCTAGCCTTGAGGATTATACTCATTCAAGAATTCAACAGAATCTCTGGGAAGATGGCGGCATAGGTTAACGCCAGAGATTGCTGCCTTAAACAACCAATTCAAATTAAACCTGAAAAAGGGAACGGACAACATCCAGAACCACAGGAGGGCTGGCTGAGTGGAAATTCTACAACTAGGAGTAAAGAGAATATCATATCCAGACTCAGAGGAGGCGCAGTGCTGAAGTGAAATTCTCAGGT
>NW_006282187.1:23685-24400 GCF_000327345.1 Myotis davidii
AGAAACATCTCCCAGCTGCCTCCTGCACCCCTCCCACTGGGGATGTGCCCGCAACCAAGGCACATGCCCCTGACCGGGATCGAACCGGGGCCCCTCCAGTCCGCAGGCCGACGCTCTATCCACTGAGCCAAACCAGCCAAGGCAACTTTTATAATCGAGGGTGATAAGGGGACAGGAACACATATGTAATATCTTAATCAATAAAAAATAAATAAATAAATAAAAGAATTCAACAGAGAAATCGCAGAAGACCCTTACTATTGTCCAAGGGCTCACTGATGATTACAATCAAAAGAAACTAGTTGAGACATTTAAGAAGAAAAATGCCTTCAATGGTACTGTAATTGAGCATATAGAATATGGAGAAGTAATTCAGCTACAGGGTGACCAGTGTAAGAACATATGCCAGTTCCTCGTGGAGATTGGACTGGCTAAGGACACCAGCTGAAGGTTCCTGGGTTGAAGTGCTTTTGGCTCACTGAAGCTTAAGTGAAGGCTTCCTTGCAATGAGTAGCATTTCCCTTCTGTCCCTTGTCAAAAGTTTAAAAACTCACAGTTTGTATAATGTAACCATTTTGGGTCTGTTTTTAACTTTGACTAGTGTAACTCCTTCATGCAATGAGCTAAAAAGAGCCATAAAAATAGATAGATGATAAATCAGTGATGGCGAACCTTTTGAGCTCGGCGTGTCAGCATTTTGAAAAACCCTAACTTA
>NW_006282187.1:24581-32120 GCF_000327345.1 Myotis davidii
ACTCGGGTGTCATAGGTTCGCCATCACTGTGATAGATGATAGATAATAGATGATAGATAGATGATAGATAGATAGATAGATAGATAGATGATAGATAGATAGATAAATATCCCAGTCTGGAAATGACATGGTTCATCCATTCTCTGCCCATCCATTCATCAGGCATGGTTCTAGCCCACCATTCAGAATAAACACATAAACACAACCTGAATTTACTTCAGTTCCCCTGGATACTGAAGACAAGGATTTCAATGCAAGCAGTATCATCCTCAGACAACACCAGGAGGGAAGTAGGAAAGTGACACAGGGAAGAGGACACCATAAGAAAGAATTGGCATTATTGAGCAGATGACTGCTAAAGGCATCTGGGGCAATCATGTGGAACATGCCTCGGAGTTTTCTAGGTCAAGAGCAGAGAGTGTTGGGTTCTTGTCCCCTAATTCACATCTGTCATTGAGATGCATCCCATTCAGCACAACAATAATAACACAATATGGTGAGCAGAATAATGTTCCCCTAAAGATGCCCATGTCCTAATCCCCAGAACCTGTGGATGTGTTAGCTACATGGAAAAATGAGAGTGAAGGTTGCTGATAGTGTTATACTGTAAATCAGAAGATGCCTTAATCAATAAGCCAAATTTATTTGGAGTCCTATTCATTTTTGCTAGCCTTAGCGGGCCCAGAGGAACTCTTGCTTCTCAAATTCTGGGGCCCAATATAGTGGAAGTCTTTTCCACTTATATGTTTTTCAGCTCTTTGTTTTCCAAATTTGGAATGAGACTTCCTGACCTTCTGAGAAAAAGTCCTATTTGCTGGGACAGAGCTGTGAGACCATATCTCAGGGCCTGGCTTGGCGCCAGCACTGACAACTCTGTCTGGGGCATATTTTATGGCCTCTCTGGAGTGGGGAGTAGTCTTATTTTACCTATTATTTAAGCAAACAAATGTTTACAGAGTAGCAGGGTTAAATTTTTAAATAGCAATTTTTACCCACGGTGGAGGTGGCTATACTTCAATAGAATTAGGGTTCCTAATCCACTGACCTTAAAATAGTAAGGTCATATGAAATTATCCAGTGGCCCCAATGTAATATCAAGGGTCCCTTAAATGTGGACGAGGAGGCAAAGGGTCAGTGTTTGAGCAGTGCAAAGTAAGAAAGATCCATGTCGTTGTTGGCTTTGAAGGTGTTGGAAGGGGCCACCAGCCAAGTAGTGCAGGCCGCCTCAAGCAGCTGGGAAAAGCAAGAAAACAAATTGTCCCCCAGAACCTCCAGAAAGAAACACAGCCCTGTCAACACATTGATTTCAACATTATGAGACTCGTTTGGGTCTGACTTCCAGAACTATAAGATAATGAATTTTAATTGTCTTATGTCAGTAAGTTTGTGGTGATTTGGTACAGTATCAATTGAAAACGAATGCACATACCTGAAATAATGTTTTTTCAAAATGCATACAAAGAAAATCATAAAATTTTGCTGAAGAATATTTTAAAGGTACCTGAATAAATAACTGGTTCATGAATGAATGAATAAATAGACAGACAGACATATACACACACATGTATATTCCCAACCAAAATTACAAACTGATTCAGAATTGTATCTAGGAAATAAAATGCGCAGTAGTAGAAACATTGAAAGAAGACAATGTTGTGGTGTAAATCAACTATATTATAGAACTGTAGTAACTAAAACATTGGCAAGTAAGTTCAATGCAGGCATAATGCAGTGTGTGACTTTATTAAGAGGATGTCGTGGGGGCTGACTGGGGGCACTAAGATTATCAATAGAAGAGAGATGGTCTACAGCCTTTGGAGGGAGAAAGGGTTCTGAGAATCTCAAGATCTCAAAGATTTCAGTTCAGAAGGAATAAAAACAAAAGTGGGTGGGACCAGAGAGGATCTAGCAAAGGGTATGGCCAAATTGCTTGATCCTGGAGACTGAACAGGGGGCAGGGGTGAGAGTGGGGGACAGTGGCCCTCAGAGGCCTGGGCACAGAGCTGAGGGCTTCTCGCAGATCCAGAACTGTTCTTCACTACATTTGTTATCATTCCAGCCATCACCGGACAGTTCCACACAGTCCTCCTCTCCTTGATTGTTAGGTTCCCCTTTTTTCCAGAAGCTGTGAACACCATCAAAGCTATGAGTTCCCTCCCCGACCCAAAGCCAACTCCCCAACCCACCCCTGGACCAGCTGGTCCATGGCCTTTGGCAATAAATTTCTAAGGATCAGCTAGAGAGGATGGTGAATTCAGAGACAGGGTTTTCAAAATGTGGGTTCAAATACCACCTCCCTCAATCAGTGCTAGCAAAATAAAAACACAGGTTCCTGGGCCCATACATAGACTTAGAGAATCAAATCCCCCACCCCACCATGTTGGACTCAGGACTCTGCATCTCAACCCACTTTTTTGGGTGATACTTTCCAACCCCAGAGTCTGAGCAACCCTGGCTTTAGGTGCAAGTCTCTTCCCTACCCTCCCACTCCAAGGCCACTGTCGCTGGCAAGTCACCTGAGATGCAAGTGGGTGTTGTCCACCCACTGCCAGGACCCTTCATTGTGTTTGTCACTGAGGCCGATCCAGGTGCTTTTATCATTTCTGATATCCCAAGATTTCAGGAATTTCTGGGGGTGAGGGAGGGATGGGGTATCAGGAGGAAGATTAGTGAAGGCCACCCATCCCATGTCTGCCCACATTCTCATGGTCCCCTGCCTCCCACAGAAGTCTTTCTGTGTCCTACACTGCATCCCCTACTTAAGCTGTATGCCTTCACATGTGCATTAATGCTGTGGATGTATGGAAATGTATTAATTTATGTCTCAATTCACTTATGTGTCAAGGGAGAAATTACTCTGAGTTTCCTTTCTTTACATACATAGACAGCACTTTTACATGACCTTCCCAAGTCCATCATGGTTTCTCCTCCAGGAAGCCTTCCCTGACTGCATCACCCACAAACCTCCATCTCTCAAAGGGCAGAAGAGAGTGGCAGAAGGCTTTTTGTTGACCTGGCCCAGCCCCAGACAGGACCCTTGCCTGGCATACCTGCTCCTCAGCATTGTTAATGACCACTAGCTGGGCCTTCATGTCCTCACAGGCAGAGACAGAAGCATCCCAGGTGCTCTGAATCTTGGAGACGATATAACAGCTTCCCTGGAAGAAGTCCCAATTCCAGGGGCAGCGACGGCACAGGCCACCTGGGGAGCAGGGATGAGGTTGGGACAGTTGGGGAGACAGGTTGCTAGGCTCCCAGGCCCCCAACACGGGCATCAGATATGGGAAATCCAGGGCCAGGCCCCTTTGTCCAGCTATCAGCTCAGTCTCCAAGAAACCCATGAGAAAGATCCCATTCTGCCCTGCCATTTTCAGAATGGCAACCACAGGAGGTGAGCCTCAGCCCCACCTATAACCCCCCAACTCCCTCCTGACCTTGATGTCTGAACCTTACTCAGGGTGGCATTCATCTTGCTCAGCTGATGGAGGATCTCCTCCAGGTCTGATTGCAAAACAACCACTGAAAGAAGAAGACTTCAGTTATTAAGCACCTACTGTGTGCTTGATGCAGAGAGGGCCCCATGATTTCTGCATCTCATGGTAACCGCAACAGCCCATTATACAAACAAGAAAAGTGAGCCTTAGGCAGTGACTTGCCCAACATCCTGGCCCCCAGGACCGCACACAGGGATCCAATCTCCTCCCCCACTCCTGCCTGCCCTCTACCTCACAGCGGTGGCTGGTCCAAGGTCACGCAGCTCAGAGCCCTTCCCATTCCAGAACCCAGCCTCCAACCCCTCACCCGGGCTGTGGCTCTCCTGATCATCCACCTCTCTTGGCAGGGATTGTTGGATCCTGGAGACTACAAAAGAGCAGAGAATTCCCCTTAATTGAGTGCCTACAGTATGTCTGATCCTATGCCACCTTTGGTTTCAAGATCTGAGAACCTAACCCTCGCCCCTGGAGGAAAATGAGCTGCATTTCACAGATTAGGAAAAGGGCTAAGATAGAGGTAGTAACCAGCCCACAGTCACACAAGAGATGACAAAGAGTCCAAATATCCCAGCCCTAGTGGTTTTGAGGACTTTGGAAAAGGGAAAAGACCAACCCGGAAGGAAAACCCCAAGAGGCTCAGGACTCCCAGCCTCTAGCCCCAAACTCACCTTGAATCAGGGTGATCAGCATGAGCATGAAGAGACCCAAAGAGATGAGGAGCAGTATCAGAGGCAGAGGGGCCCGGGTTAGACACTCTGTTACAGAATGAGCAGAGCTGGGAGCTAGGGACAGAACCTGCCTCACCCCACCCATGCTGGAGGTGGCCTCCCAGCTGCCCCCTTCCCCAAGTGCTTGTTCCTGAACCACCCATCCCAGTACCTGGTAAACTTCTTGAGCTCCTTGACAGCCCAGGGTCTTTCTCAGGTGATCTCTGGCCTTGAAATATCTCCCTCTCCTCTGAACAGGACAGAATGTATTCATCTGAGCTTCAAAGCCCTAATGGAGACCATACCCTCTTCCCTCCTTGCAGGCTGGAGGCCAGACCTGGACTCCCCCAGGACCCTAGAGCCCTGGCCTCCCCACCATTACCCCATAATGGGGGCTCAGCCTCATCAGGGCCACCTGGTTGCTTGGGGACACACATCTCTGCCATCCTCTTCTCCCTTCTGTTCTTCTGCCCAGCTCCTCCCTGGACTATGGTTTTTATAACCTCATGAATTTCCTCAGCAGCCCCTCCAGGGGCTATTCCTCCCAAAGTCAGGAAGAAGAATGAGGAACTATGTGGGGACACCACTTCCTCTTGGAAAAGTTGGGGGTAGAGATGAAATGCCTGACACAGCTATGAGAGAAGTCATTTAGGGTGGGGCAGAAGCTTGAGGTCAATGCTAGTGTCAAAAGGCACTACTCCAACCCCCACCTAATCCTGGGAACTTCGGCCCCACCTTATCAAAGCCTCAGTTTCCTCATCTGTAAAATGGGACAATTACTCTGCTTCATACTGTTAATGTGAAGTCTAATACAGTGCACTAGTAATGCTTATAAATTTCCTATCTCAATGATAAATACTCAGTAGTAATGGCACTTAGCACATACACACCCCAGAACCCTGTGCTGTGCATTCTACCTTGCTGCAACAAATAAGAAACCACAGGTGTGCTCCTGGTGGTCTTTGGCTGAGGAGCACTGACAGAAAAAGGTAGTTATTATCCTGCTTTAGAGATGAGGACAGAAATAGAGAGGGCAGAAACTGCCTGAGGTCGCACAGCCTGTAAGTGATGGGCTGGGAGTTAGAACAAGGTAGGTGGACCTCTGAGTCCCTGCTTAACCACTGCATGAAGCAGGTACCCTTTCCTTTTTGTAATTACTATCTTGTAGAGAGTTTCTCTGGAACTATGTGTATCAAGTTTTGAATTTATTTATGTATGGACTCCTGATTTCCTATCTGATTCAGTCAGTTTTATGTTACTATCTTTAATTTTTTAAATATACTTTTATTATTGATTTCAGAGAAGAAGGGAGAGGGAGATAGAAATATCAAGGATGAGAGAGTATAATTGATAGGCTACCTGCTGCATGCCCCACACTGGGGATCGAGCCCACAATCAGGGCATGTACCTTAGTTACGGGCACATCCCCGGTAGGAGGTGTGCAAGAGGCAGCTGATTGGTGGTTCTCTCTCATCGATGTTTCTAACTCTCTATCCCTCTCCCATCCTCTCTGTAAAAAATCAATAAAATATATTTTTTAAAAAAATTATTCTTTACTACCAGACCCCTGTCACAGTACTTTTTTATAGTATAACTCAGGTACTGATGATTGACAAGACAAAGGGACAAAGAATGCAGTAGTGCCATACCTCCTGATGGTCTTGTGACAGGTGATTTCTTAAATCAGTACTATCACCAGTTTGATATTTATCTGTTGTCATGACATTGTGGCCACTACTAACAAAATTTTATGGCTACATTTTAAAGAACACATATAGCCGAAACCAGTTTGGCTCAGTGGATAGAGCGTTGGCCTGCAGACTGAAAGGTCCCAGGTTCGATTCCAGTCAAGGACATATACCTGGGTTGCGGGCACATCCCCAGTGGGGGATGTGCAGGAGGCGGCTGATTGATGTTTCTCTCTCATTGATGTTTCTGACTATCTCTCTCCATTCCTCTCTGTAAAAAATCAATAAAATATATTTAAAAAATAAAAAATAAAGAACACATATAATCATCAACTAGAAGGCTTTGATGTGCTTGTTAAGGATAGTGAAGTTGATCACAGCATAAAACTTAAAAATGAAATGAAATCTGGATGCAGAGATGGAGTTGGTTTTGTTCACATCTAAATCTATGTACTCTATAGACAGCATATAATTAGGTCATTTTTATCCATTCTGTCAATCTCTGCCTTTGAATTGGAGAGTTTAATCCATTTATATTTAATGTAATTACTGATAAGGAAAGGTTTATATCTGCCATTTTGCTATTTGGCTTTTATAGCCCCTACTAGAGGCCCAGTGCATGAAATTCGTGCATGGGTAGGGTCCTAGGCCTGGCTGGTGATCAGAGGCGATTGAGGCCTTCTGGCTGCCAGCTGCTGGCCCGGGCCTTCCTTTCTTCTATGCCATCCCTAGTGGTCAGTGCAAGTCATAGTGAGCGATCGAACTCCTAGTCTCCCGGTCAAATTCCCAAGGGGACAATTTGCATATTAGGCTTTTATGTATATAGATATCTTTTTCTTCTTCAGTTCCTCCATTACTATCTTCTTTTGTATTAAATAGATATTTTCTAGTGTGTCATTTAAATTCTCTTGTTTGTTTTACTATATATTTTTTAATTATTTCCTTAGTGTTTGTCCTGGTATTACTTTTAACATCTTAATTTATAACAATCTAGTTAATATTAATAACAACTTACTTTTAATAGTATGCAAAACTTTGCTCCTATATAGTTTCATTTCTCCCGCCCTTTATGCTGCTTTTATCACAAATTACATCCTTATACATGTGTGCTCATCAACTTTGGTTTCTAATTATTGCATTATACAGTTGTTTTTTAAATCATATGGGGGAGGAAGGAATAACAAACAAAAATGTTTTATATTTACCTGTGTAGTTACCTTTATTGGTACTTTATATTTCTTCATGTAGATTCACATCATTGTCTAGATTCATATTTCATCCTGAAAGACTCCATTCATTTCTTTTATTGGTAAAATACACGTAACATGAAACTTACCATTAAACTATACAGTTCAATAGCATTTAGTACATTCATATGGTTGTAAATGCTGTGCAGCCATCACTAGCTAGTTCCAGAACATTTTCTTTCTTTCTTTTTTTAATTAATTTATTTATTTATTTATTTTTATTAATTAAAACTTTATTGTTCAGATTATTACATTTGTTCCTCTTTTTCCCCTCCATAGCTCCCCTCCACCCTGTTCCCCTCCCACCCTCCGCCCTCACCCCCCACCACTGTCCTCATTCATGGGTGCACGATTTTTGTCCAGTCTCTTCCTGCATCCCTCCACCCCCTTTCCCCTCCAAGAA
>NW_006282187.1:33101-34774 GCF_000327345.1 Myotis davidii
CCTGTTTGGGCTATGTGCACAATCTTGTTGTAGTTAAGCCTTGATTGTTGTAGGTATCACTGGGAGGAACTGACCTGCAGGCCAATTGTCTGTGAGAATCAGCTGTGTCTACAGTGGGAGAACTTCTGTGCTGAAGACACCCTTACGGGGCAAGACTTTCTTCAATGGGGCTTTGGTGCTCACTGAGTCTGCCCCCTGAGTGTGTCTTTTATGGTTCCATGGAGCTGCAAACTGGATGGTCCCACTCTGACCTCTGGGTTTCCTGGCTCCTGGATCTCTAGGGAGGTGCTAATCTAGCCTTTGCCTGAGGCTATCTAGAAAAAGCCTCCCTGCAGGGCTTGGTCGGGGTGGTCCCACAGGATCAACAGGGCGGGGCTGGCAGTTATGGTGTCTCCGCTTCTCAGTATTTTGGAAATCCCTGCCAGCCCCTCCGAGAGAAAGCTGCCCTTGAGTTCCGACCGATGCCAGACAGTCCCGCTTCTCCCGTATGAGTCTGGGTCCCTAGAGACTCGCCGGGAACTGGAGCCCAGAGCCTGAAAACGACAACCGTGCCCTCAGCCACCAGCCCGCTCCGCACACACCTCCGCACCTTAGTATTTTACTTCCGCACTGAGCCTCCTCTGAGTCTTGGTATGCTTTTCTCTTTCCTGAGTAGAATTTCCACTCAGCCAGCCTTCCTGTGGTTCTGGATGATGTCCGTTCCATCTTTTAGTTGTATTTTTGAAATGGTTGTTCGAGGCAGCAAATTCCGGTGTTTACTTATGCCGCCATCTTGGTTTTCTCTTGTTGCCCTTTCCAGAACATTTTCATCACCCCAAAAGGAAGCCTCATATCATTTAAGCAGTTACTCCACATTCCCACCTTCCCTCAGAGTCTAAAAATCTAATCTGTGTTTTGTCTCTATCAATTGACTTATTTTGTATATTTCATACAGATGCAATCATACAATACCCCTTGTGTCTGGCTTCTTTCATTTAGCATAGTGTTTTCAAGGTTCATCAATGTTGTCACAGTACTGTATTCCTTTCTATGACTGAATAATGTCATTTTTCTGGATATGGAATTATTGGTTGACAGTTTTTTTCTTTCAGCATTTCACATATGTCTTCCCACTGCCTTCTGGCCTCTGAGCCCTACTGGAGACCAGACCCTCTTCCCACCTTGCAGGCTGGAGGCCAGACCTGGACTCCCCCAGGACTCTGGAGCCCTGCCCTCCCCATTACCCCAGAATGAGGGCTCAGCCTCATCAGAGCCACCTGGTTCCTTGTGTGAGAATAAACAAGTGATCTTTTCTGTCAAAGAAGTTTAGACAGCTGCCATTTTGGTTGAAGGTCTCATTAGATTTCTTGAGAATCTCATTATATTTATCGGCGGTCTCACCACTCTTTTCGAGGGCCTTACTAAATTTATCAATGGCTTATAGACAGTTCTTGAGAGACCTTAAAAGTGTGGTTTTGAACTCTATATCCAGCTTTTTGCTTTCCTCCATTTCTGTCATTTGTGTCCTGTTTCTTTGTCTCCGCATTTTTTATGCTTTCTTGGTGCACCCCCTTGTGGTCTTTGTGCACAGTCTTGTTGTAGTTAAGCCTTGATTGTTGTAGATATCACTAGGAGGAATTGACCTCCAGGCTAATTGTCTGTGAGAATCAGCTGTGTCTACAGTGGGAGAAATT
>NW_006282187.1:36926-47073 GCF_000327345.1 Myotis davidii
TGAAGATTTGGAAACAACCTAAGTGCCCATCAGCAGATGAGTGGGTTAAAAAACTATGGCACATCTAGACAATGGAATACTACGCTGCTATGAAAAAGAAGGAACTCTTGCCATTTGCAACAGCATGGATGGAACTGGAAAGCATTATGCTACGTGAAATAAACCAGTCAGAGAAAGATAAATACCACATGATCTCACTCATTTGTGGAATATAGAGAACAAAATAGACTGATGAACAGGGACAGATCCAAAGACAGAGAAACATCGATCAGACTATCAATCCGCAGAGAGAAAGTAGGGGAGGGTGGGGTAATGGGAAGAGATCAACCAAAGGACTTGTATGCGTGCATATAAGCCAAACCAATGGACATGAACAACAGGGGAATGAGAGCATTGAGTGCAGGGGGAAGAAGGGGGAGGTTGGGAGTTAATCGGGGGGATGAGGACACACTTGTAATACCTTAACCAATAAAGAAATTAAAGGTTAAATAAATAAATAAATAAAAATAAATTTAAAAAAATTTACTGGTTCTTTCTTCTGCCTAAACAAATCTTATGGACTCTAGTAAAATTTTTATTTCAGTTATTGTACTTTACAACTCCAGAATTTCTATATGGTTTATTTTTATAATTTCTCTATTGATATTCTCTATTTGGTGACATTATTCTCAGACTTTTCTTTAATTCTTTAGAAAAGATTTCCTTAAGGCCCTGAGCAGCCCCACCACCACTGCTGACCTAGTAACCATCACACCCTTGGAGAAGCCACAGCTGTTGCAGCTGGCCCCAGTCATCATCACCACAACCATGAGCAGCAAGACCAATATCCAACAGCTGCTTACCACCCCGACCCTCAGTGCTGCCAACACCAGCCCAGCACCACAGGCAGCAGCACAGAGAGCGGTGGCCTGGGAGACCTCACACCAGCACACCTGTTGACAGGGACAAAAGGGTCATCACAAAGAAGGTTTGAGGAACAGTAAAATGGTTTAATGTAAGAAACAGATGTGGTTTCATCAACAGGAATGACACCAAGGAAGATGTATTTGTGTACCAGACTGCCATAAAGAAGAATGAACCCAGGAATTACCTTGCAGTGTAGAAGATGTAGAGGATTTGTTGAAGGAGAAAAGGTTATGGAGGCAGGAAATGTTACAAGCCCTGGTGGGGTTCCAGTGCAAGGCAATAAATATGCAGCAGACTGTAACCATTATAGATGCTGTCCATGTTGCAGGGGTCCTCCACGCAATTACAAGCAGAATTACCAGAATAGTGAGAGTGGGAAGAGAATGAGGGATCAGGGCTGAGTTCCCTCCTGCTTTGCTGCCAGTCCACAGACCCTGACCTGGCCTGGCGGGGCAACGCTGGGTGAGCCTTAGGGCCTGCGGGCGCACTGACCAGGAGCTGAGAGCAGCAGCCACACCCGCGTGAGTGGCTGGCAGAGGCAGAGGGCACGTGGGGTGGCCCTCCTTGCTCAGCATTATGGAGCCAAGCCTTTTGAGAGAACAGGAGCTGTTCAAAAAAACAAGCACTTTCCACTTTTGTAGTATGTTCAGTATCTTCTGAGTCATCAACATCATCATCATCAAAGTAGAAGAAAGCAAAACTAGAACATGGAGGGTCATCAGGCTCTGAACTGGTCTGTCTCGCTGGGACCAGTGATACCTAAATAATAATAAACACACTGAACATCCAGGTCTTGGTTTCTGAATTCCATACTATACTTAAAACCAACCAGGGTATGTGGTGTGATCGTGATTTAATTCATTTTTTCCATATAGATCTACCACTGTCCCAGCAACATTTATTGAATTGTTTAACTGCTCCACAATGATCTGCTGTGTCAAGTCTGCACGAAATAAAATTTCCAGTATGCTTGGATTTGTTTAAAAAAAAAAAAAACAAAACACCAACCAGGCTAGGCCTAGAAAAGCAGCAAAACCAGTTGGGTGACACCAAGACCAGCTACAATGACTAACGACCCCACCATTCAGTGGAGACCACAACCCTGAAGGAGCACACCTAGAAAACTGATGAATGTTCTGCTGAAACCCTGACCTAAGGCCTCCCCTAAGATTCCTGCCTGCAAGAGACATAAAAACCTCAAGACAAAGGACCCAGTCGTGCTCTCCTTCCAGGAGCACGCCCACACCTCCTCCCACCCCATCTTCCCCCACAGACATGCATCTCCTAAACTCTAAGGGACCCCACGAGGTTTGTAACCTGGGCAGCAATGGGAAACAGCAGTTCATCCCAGATAAACCCCCTGAACCTGTCCCCAAGGCCCCTTTTCTCTGACTTCCCAGAGAGCCAAGCAGATCAGTCTAGCCTCATTTCCCCAGCCCTTCCTTGTTTCACTGTTACCAGCTTTAATAAACGTCCTCTAAAATTCACCTGGACTAATGAAATTTTTCCTGCACCAAGTCAAGAACCCACACACTACAGGCTGGCCCGAGGTAGTCCCATTCAGGAGCAGATTCCCTTTCCAGTAACACCAGGACCTCTCATAGATAAATGGGAACACACAGACACACACACAAATATTTCTCGATAGTTTTTCTAGCATATTTTATTTATTTTTATTGTTGAGTGTGTTAGGTCTGATCGAATAATTGAAGGGACACACCCTCCCCTGGAAACTGACCTTTATATCACTTCACAACTGACATTCCCTTTTGCTTAGCACTTACTAAGACCACATTCCACTTGCTAAGACCATTATCTTTCCCCTCAGGACCTGCCCAGAGAATTCTCCACCCAGAAAAAGCCTGCCTAGAGTCCTTTAAAATCTCTGAGTCCCCATCCTTGGGTGCTGGGGCCATTTTGGGGCTCAGCCCATCAGGCTTTCCAGAGGACCTAATAAATTCATAATTCTTTATCCCTTTTGGCCTCATGCGTTCCTCCTTCAGTGACCCTAACAGAGAGTATTACAAATGTCCCCTATTTTCTCCCCTTTGCCCTCCTCCACCTGGTTCCTGTCCCACCCCAAGCCTTCATAACACTATTGTCTGTGTCCATGGGCTATGCATATAAATTCTTTGGTTAATCTCTTCCCATCCACCCATCCACATCCACCTGCCCTCTGAAATTCATCAGTCTGGTCCATGTTTCTATATCTCTGGATCTATTTTATTTTATTATATTCCACATATGAGTGAGATTATATGACACTTATCTTTCTCTGACTGGCTTATTTCACTTAGCATAATACTCTCCAGGTCCCTCCATGCTGTCTCAAAGGATGAGATCCATCTTTTTACAGCTACATAGTATTCCATTGTGTAAATGTAACACAGGTTTTTTTATCCACTCATCTACTGATGGGCACTAAGGCTGTTTCCAGATCTTAGCTATTGTAAATAACGCTGCTAGGAACATAGGGGTACATATATTCTTTCTAATTGGTGTTTTGGGATTTTTAGGATATATTCCCAGAAGTGGGATCATATAACAGCAGTTCTATATTTAATTTTTTGAGGAATCTCCATACTGTTTCCATAGTGGCTGCACCAGTCTGTGTTTCTACCAGCAGTGTACTAGGGTTCCCTTTTCCCCATATCCTCATCAGCATTTATTTTTTGTTGTTGTTGATTTATTGATTGTAGCCATTCTGGCAGGTGTGAGGTGATATCTTATTGCGATTTTGATTTGTATCTTTCTGATCATTAGTGATGTTGAGCGTTGTTTCATGTCTATTGGCAATCTCTATGTCCTCTTCGGAGAAGCATCTATTCAAGCCCTTTACCCATTTTTTAAATTGTTTGTCTCCCTGGTGTTGAGTTGTATGAGTTCTGTTTACTTTGGAAATTAACCCCTTATTAGATGTATCATTGGCAAATATGTTCCCCCAATGAAAGGGTTCCCTTTTGATTCTGAGGATGGTTTATTTTGCTGTGCAGAAGCTTTTTATTTTGATATATTCCCATTTGTTTATTTTTTCTTTGTTTCTCTTGCTTTAGGAGATATATCGGTGAAAATTCTGCTACATGAGATGTCTGAGATTTTATTGCCTATGTTTTCTTCTAGGTTTTTTTATAGTTTTGCAACTTACATTTGTCTTTAATACATTTTGCATTTATTCTTGTGTACGGTGTAAGTTGGTGGTCTAATTTCATTTTTTTTTTGCATGCACCTGTCCAACTTTTCCAACACCATATATTGAAGAAACTATCTTTATTCCATTGTTTGCTCTTGCCTCCTTTGTCAAATATTGACCATAGTGGCAGGGGTCAATTTCTGGGGTCTTTGTTCTGTGCTAGTAGCAGGCTGTTTTCATTAGAATGTCTTTGCAGTAGAGTTTGAGATCTGTATTGTGATCCCTCCAACCTTATTCTTCATTATCAAGTTTGCTGTTGCTATTTGGGGTCTTTTTTGGTTTCATATAAATTTTTGGAGTATTTGTCTAAATCTGTGAAGTATGCTGATGATATTTTAGATTATAGATTGCATTCAATCTATAGGTTGCTTTGGGTAGTATGGACATTTTAATGATATTAATTTTTCCAATCCATGAACACGGTATATGCTTCCATTTGTTTATATCTTCCTCTATTTATTTTTTCAATTTCCTATAGTTTTCCAAGTACAGGTCTTTTATCTACGTGGCTAAGTTTATTTCTAGGTATCTTTTTGTTGTTGTTGCAATGGTAAGTGGGGTTTGTTTTGTTTTTAGTTTCTATTTCTGAAAGTTATTGGTGTATAAAAATAACCTATTTCTGAATATTAATTATGTATCCTGCTACTTTGTCAAATTCAATTATTAGATCTAGTAGGGTTATTTTTTTTTTTTTGGTGGAGTCTTTAGGGTTTCCTACGTACATATCAGTTTTACTTCCTTCTTTTAAATTTGGATGCCTTTTATGTTTTTTTCTTATCTGATTACTGTGGCTAGAACATCCAGTACTATGTTGAATACGAGTGATGAAAGTGGACATTCCTCTCTTGTTCCTGTTCTTAGGGGTAATTGTTTTAGTTTTTGCCCATTGAGTATGATGTTGGCTGTAGGTTTGTCATTATGTTGATCCCTCTGTTTCCACTTGGCTGAAAGTTTTTATAAAAAATGGGTATCGGCCGAAACCGGTTTGGCTCAGTGGATAGAGCGTCGGCCTGTGGACTGGAAGGTCCCAGGTTCAATTCTGGTCAAGGGCATGTACCTGGGTTGCGGGCACATCCCCGGTGGGGGTTGTGCAGGAGGTGGCTGATCGATGTTTCTCTCTCATCGATGTTTCTGACTCTCTATCTCTCTCCCTTCCTCTCTGTAAAAAAATCAATAAAATATTTTTTTTTAGAAATGGGTATTGGATTTTGTCAAATGCTTTTTCTATATCTATTGATATTATCGTGTGACTTTTATCCTTCATTTTGTTTATGTGATGTATCACATGTATTGATTTGTGAATATTGCACCAGCCTTGCATTCTCAGAATAAATCCCACTTGGTCATGGTATATGATCTTTTTCATATATTGCTGGATGTGATTTGCTAATATTTTGTTGAGGATTTTAGCATCTATATTCATCGGGGATAGTGGTCTGTAATTCTCTTTCTTTGTAGTATCTTTATCTGGTTTTGGAATTAGGATAATGCTGGCCTCCTAAAAAGAGCTTGGATTTTTTAATAGTTTGAGGAAGATAGGTGTTAGCTCTTCTTTGAATTTTGGTAAAACTTGCCTGTAAATCCATCTGATACAGAACTTTTGTTTGCTGGGATTTTTTTTTAATATATTTTATTGATTTTTTACAGAGAGGAAGGGAGAGAGATAGAGAGTTAGAAACATCGGCGAGAGAGAAACATCGATCAGCTGCCTCCTGCACATCTCCTACTGGGGATGTGCCTGCAACCCAGGTACATGCCCTTGACCGAAATCGAACCTGGGACCTTTCAGTCCACAGGCCGACGCTCTATCCACTGAGCCAAACCGGTTTTGGCTGGGAGGGTTTTTTTTTATTACTGCTTCAATTTCATTAGTTATCTCTATATATATGTTTAAGAGCATGAGTTTACACCAACACTTTCAATTAAATACAATAGAGTTCATTGTAATTTTTTCTCTATTCATCTTTGTAACATCCTTCTCTGATGTTGAAAATCCTGAATCAATCCCCCTGTATATAACCAATCTCCTTTTTCATCACCATCCCCTACCTTGTGTGGATACCACCTCACTGTGCTTGGACATTGAGCTCTCCCACTAGGCAGACGACCCCCATACTGTTCTCCTTCTTACCTCATTTGTGATCTCACAGCCCATAGTAGTAGGCCATCCTCTCATATGGATGCTCTCCTCACAAGAACTGGACTCCAATACCATTGTGAACAGTTATTTACTCTAACCTTAATGGTCTCTCCATCCATGCAAGCCCACCTATACTCAGAGCCAGAGTCTGCCTGTTTCTTGGTATGGAAGCTGCCACTGTTCTTGGCTCATTTTATCTCTGAAATCCATCTCATTAAGGCTTCCTTGCATTCATCATCTTAACTAGCCCTGATGTAAAGCATGGATTTTCCTCTGGTTTTTTCTACTTGTCACCATGGAAGTGAGGGTCTTTGGGGTCCTTCTACATCCTAACCAGAGGCAGAAATCCTACCAGCATTCCTAGAGCACTCTTTTGTGCTGAATGTTTTTTGGACATGATTTCAGTTAATCCCCATAACACAGCTATTAGTGTCCTCATTGTACCGATGAGCAAACAGGCTCAAAGATTACCTCACCTGCCCATGGTCCATCGGCTTATAAATGCTACGGATGGATTCAAACCATGAAAGCACATTGTTTTTCATTCACCTCTCTGCCCCCAACTCAGACCAGCTCAAAATAAAGTGGGGGTAGAGGCTGATAGTATTGCCTCTCATATTTGGGAAGTCCAAGAAAGAGAGGGAAGGGCCCAAATTCAGGCTTAAAATTTATGTTTACTATCTGTCCCCCACAATGCAACCGTCTAGACCCGTGGTCGGCAAACTGCGGCTTGCGAGCCACATGCGGCTCTTTTAGCCCCTTGAGTGTGGCTCTTTCTAAGCCTTAGGAGTACCCTAATTAAGTTAATAACAATGTACCTACCTATATAGTTTAAGTTTAAAAAATTTGGCTCTCAAAAGAAATTTCAATCGTTGTACTGTTGATATTTGGCTCTGTTGACTAATGAGTTTGCCGACCATTGATCTAAACCAAGGGTTGACAAACATTTTCTGAAAAGAACCAGATAACAAATATTTTTTGGTCTTGTGGGCCATACAGTTTCTGCCACATCTACTCAACTCTGCCACTATAACATGAAAAGACCACAGATGATATATCAGTGAATGAACAGGGGTATGTTTCAGTAAATTACAGTTGGCCCTTGAATAATTCAGGCTTGACTGCACGGGTCCACTTACACATGGATTTTTTTTTCAATAAATACCTGTACTGTTTTTTATCAACAGTTGGGAGTTCACAGGGGCAGCGGAATGAAAGTATGCAATGATCTATGCCATTATTTTTATTAGGTCATTTTTTAATTGATTTTAGAGAGAGGAATGAAGAGAAAGAGAGAGAGAGAATCAATTGAAGAATGGGCCTTGAAAGAACTGACTCGTTCCCGTCCCCTTGCCCTCTATCTAAACCATAAACACTCCATTTTATTCCCATAAATTTTGTTAGGACTGACTTTCAGGCACAGATGGTCCATTAACCTGTTAATTCCAGGGTATAACTAAACCAGATAAGTAACTAAGCTATTTCTAGCTTCTGTAAATATGCTTGCTTGAATAATGGGAAAATAAAAGGGAGGGGGGCTGGAAATCTGAGCCTGTGGCAGGAATCTGGTGTACATTCTTATCAGTTTATGGTCTGCTCACTGCTCCCTCTTAAATTGTCTATATTGGAGGACCTGTTTGCTTAACCATATTGAAAAGGCCATAAACTAAAATCCTCCCAGACAGAGTTGTCAGGGCTGGCACCAGGCCAGGCCTTGAGATAGGATCTCACAGCACAAATCCTAGAGTTTTTTTCCTCTTTTTGCCTTTATAAGCTTACCCCTAACTTCTGTTTGGGACCGCAAGGTTTAGAGTGGCAAAAA
This sequence comes from Myotis davidii, assembly GCF_000327345.1. NCBI lineage: Eukaryota > Metazoa > Chordata > Mammalia > Chiroptera > Vespertilionidae > Myotis > Myotis davidii. The sequence continues at coordinate 44,985 of NW_006282187.1, forward strand.
GCCCTTTGTGGTCCCGGCGTGTCAGTTTTGAAATAACAGCTCCCAAATTCGACCCTCTGGCTGTGGCATCTTGCTGAATTTCAATACAACACAATCAGTTGCCTCCCAAATGTGCCCTGACCAGGATTGAATCCAAACCCTGGGTATGTGCCCTAACCAGGAACCAAACCTACCACCTTTTGGTGAATCGGGTAATGCTCCCACAAACTAAGCCACACTGGCCAGGGTGATCTATGTCATCTACCCTAATAAAAGAGAAAGATGCAAATTGACCGTACCTTCGTGATGCCCACCAGCCAATCAGGCGTGAGTGTGCAAATTAACCTCATCACCTCTGTGGAGACTGACATCACCTCTGTGGAGACTGACAGCAGGGAGGAGGCAGCTCCCAGCACTGCACTGCCTGCTTGGCCGTCGCTGCAGCCCACAGGCAGCTCCCAGCACAGCCTACTTGGCCATTGCTGTGGTGACCCAGGAGCAAGCAAGCACCGACTGCAGGCAGCACCCAGCATGGCCTGCTTGGCAGTTGCTGTGGTGTGGAGCAGACAAGCCCCACAGAGAGCAGAGAACCACTGGGAGCAGGCCTAAGCCATCAGTAGGACATCCCCTGAGGGCTCCCAGATTGGACAGGGTGCAGGTCAGGCTGGGACACACACACACACACACACACACACACACACACACACACACACCTGTGCACAAATTTCATGCACTGGGCCTCTAGTTTTATATAAGAGACTAGAGGATCTGTGGATTTTGGTATCCACAAAGGATCTTGAAACCAAGCCGATGGATATCTAGGTGCAACTTAGAAGTTTTGGGAAAGTCAAAGTTACCCGTGGATTTTGACTATGTAGGGTGTCAGCACCCTTAACCTCTGTGTTGTTCAAGGATCAACTGTTTTTATAAAAACAGCTGGGGACTGGCTGTTCAGAAGGAAAGAGGATCTGTGGATTTTGGTATCCACAAAGGATCTTGAAACCAAGCCGATGGATATCTAGGTGCAACTTAGAAGTTTTGGGAAAGTCAAAGTTACCCGTGGATTTTGACTATGTAGGGTGTCAGCACCCTTAACCTCTGTGTTGTTCAAGGATCAACTGTTTTTATAAAAACAGCTGGGGACTGGCTGTTCAGAAGGAAGAGACTGAGTCTATTTTCTTCACTGCTATACCCCCAATGTAAATAACACTGCCCACCACATAGTAGGCATTCCATCAGTGTTTGTTAAATGAATGGCTAAACGAATTACTTTTGTTTGTATGTTCTTGGTGGAGAAGAGGTGACATGACCAGAGTGAGTGGTGCTGGTGGATTTGTTGAACAGACAGTGCAAGATCCAACTTGGAAATATGTTACAGGTCTTCTGGAAGAGTTTTATTCCTTTAAGAAGAGGGAAAGAAACAATTTTTATTTGGCATCTGTTTGGTGCTAAGGACCTGTTCTTTCTCATGACAGTCCTGTGAGGTAGTTTTATGCCAAAGACTAAATGTTTGTGTCCTCCCAGAATTCCTATGATGAAACCTAATCTCCAATGTGATAGTATTTGGGGGTGGGGCATTTGGAAGTGACTAGGTCATGAATGCGATGGCTGTCTATGAGCCAGGAAGAGGATTCTCACCACAAATGGAATCTGCCAGTGCCTTAATCTCAGACTTGCAACCTCCAAAACTGTAAAAACTAAATGTTAGTTATTTAAGCCACCTAGTCTATGGTATTTTGTTATAGCAGCCTGAATGGATTAAGACAGTCTGTGTCCCATATCACATTAGGGAAACTAAGGCTCAGAGAGTTGAGAAGACCTGCTCCTGGCTGCATGGCTTGAGGCAGAGCTAGAGTCCCCAGCCAGGTCTGTCTGATTTGGCATACTCTTTGTGCTTGGCTGAACTTCCTGAGGTGGTGGTGGCTTTTCTATCTCCAGAGGCACATCAGCAAAACTGGAACATCAATCCCTCAGGAAGGCCAAAGATGATACTCTCTGTTGGGTGTACTATTCCTACCAAATTCATTATTAACCCTTCTGCCTGATATTCCATACCTTGTAATTAGATCCCAAACTAGCCATCTAGTTTTTCTTCCTAAGGCCCTAGAGT
>NW_006282187.1:47105-47831 GCF_000327345.1 Myotis davidii
GAAAACTTTCATTCTCTAGGGAGTCACATTCTCTTTCATTTCCTAATCTTTGCAGGTGCTGACCGCTCTAACAGAAACACTCCTTCCTCCACCCCATTTCAACACTTCATTCTTCAGAATGTAACCCTTACCCTAGAATGTAACCTTCTGGAAGTTCTGGCATGTTTTCCTATATCACCAAGCAATTCTAAAATTCTCGGCCATCACTGACTGGATGTCCTACAAATTTAAGTCAATTCTGATATTATCAACCTGGTTATAGCATCAGAGCTATTTTAAAAATTCAACTGAGCCCTAGCCGGTTTGGCTCAGTGGATAGAGTGTCAACCTGTGGACTGAAGGATACCAGGTTCGATTCTGGTCAAGGGCATGTACCTTGGTTGCAGGCTTCTCCATGGCCTGGGCCCTGGTCAGGGCGCATGCAGGAGGCAACCAATCGATGTGTTTCTTTCACATCAATATTTCTTTCTGTCTTTTCCTCTCCCACTCTCTCTAAAAATCAATGGAAAAACATCCTTGGGTGAGGATTAAAAAAAAAAGTTCCACTGAGTGAATTTTAATGATCTTATTGGCTTTATTCAATGATTTGTGAATCAAATGGCATCTAATCTAGCAGTTAGAGCTCTGAAGAGCTATGCAAAGCAAGAGATTTTAGAGAGAGGGGAACAGAAACAAGGAAGTTGTACAATGCAGAAAAAGTGGGTTGGTTATTGCAAGGTTACTTTC
>NW_006282187.1:47932-55771 GCF_000327345.1 Myotis davidii
TGGTTAAGATTCCATTTCTGGGAGAGATGAAACTGTCATTAACTTAAGTCTCAGTTTGGTGACATAGAGCTTAGCATAAGCGATTCCATTTGGGGTCTGTTGTCTTGTTTTTAACAGATCCCTCAGTCCCACAAGACTGTCCCCAATTTCAGACACCAATTGAAAATCCAGGCCATCCATATTTCTGATGGACTAGCTATAAATCAGAGGTTGTCATGTCACCCTCCTCAGTCCAATAATTTGTTAGAACGACTCATAAAACTCCAGGAAACATTAATTAAACTTATGTTTACTAGGGCTTTTTTAAAATGTTTTTAATTGATTTTTAGGTAGAGAGGAAGGGAGAGGGAGAGATAGAAACATCAATGAGAGATAAACATCCATCCTGCATGTCCTCTACTGGGGCTCGAGCCCTAAACCCTGGCACGTGCCCTGACCCAGAATCAAACCAGTGATCTCTTGGTGCGTGGGATGACCAAGTGCAATCCACTGAACCACATCGGCCGGGCAAATAATTGGTCTTACTTCTTTTGTTTTTTAATGTATTTTTATTTATTTCAGAGAGGAAGGAAGAGAGATAGAAACATCAATGAGAGAGAATCATTGCTTAACTGCCTCCTCACACTCCCTACTGGGGATTGAGTCCGAAACCCCGGCATGTGTCCTGACTGGGAATCAAAACATGACTTCCTGGTTCATAGGTCAACACTCAACCACTGAGCCACACCAGCCAGGCTTACTAGTTTATTACAAAGGACATGCCAAAGAATACAGATAAACAGCCAGATGAAGAGGTACATAGGATGAGGTCCAGAAGGATCCCAAGCACAAGAGCTCTGTGTCTGTGGAACTGGGATGCCTCACCAGCCAGCTCATCAACTCATATTTCAAGAGTTTTTGTAGAGCTTAATCTCCAACCCTATAATCACTTGACCAACCTAAGACTATAAAGTGGCCCTACTCTGAGTTATCTCATTAGCATAAACTCTGGTGTGATCAAAAGAGACTTCTTATGCCCAGTCAGTGTGGCTCAGTGGTTGAATGTCAACCTATGAACCAGGTCACAGTTTGATTCCTTGTCAGGGCACATGCCCAGATTGGGGGCTCAATTCCCAGTGTGGGTTGTGCAGGAGGCAATCGGTCAACGATTCTCTCTCATCATTGATGCTTCTATCTTTCTCTCCCTCTCCCTTCCTCTCTGAAATCAATAAAAATATATTTTTTTAAAAAAAGAATGAAACCCCATACTTTACATCTATCTCCCTCTCTAGACTGTGAGTTCCACATGGAGAGACTGAGTTCAACAAATGTCTAGTGAACAAATGAAGTGAGTGAGCAAATGTTGGCTCATTCCACTGTCCAGTTAACTTCTACATTATATACAGACACATCTTTTTTTAATTTTTTTATTTATTGATTTGAGAGAGAGAGAGAGAAAGGAAGAGAAAGGAAAAAATCAAATTTTTTGTTGTTCCACTTATTTATGCATCCATTGATTGATTCTTGCATGTGCACGGACCAAGGATCAAACCAACTGGGCTACGTGGCCATGGCCCAGACACATCTTTTAATACCACCTTCTCCAGAAAGGCTTCCTTCCCTATCCACTTGGAATTCTTTTCCAAACTAGTTGAGCTGCACAGACTCTGTCACACCCTGTAAACTTTGATTGGTAGCAGGAGTTTTTCCCCAAGTCAAACTGTTAAGGGCAGAAATAGAGTATTGGGGACTAACTATAATTATAAGAAATATTAATCATGCTCTATTAACCATGATGGTTCTGTTCTGATTAGGGAAAGCACATTCTCACCTGCTTGAGAGTTGTGCGCCCTGGGACATGGGAGCTAACATCAGAATACAGTCCATCCTCCTGTCCCAAGAACTGCCTATCATTATGGAGAGACTTACAACCTCATGGCTGAAACAGTCTAGTCCAGGGGTGGGCAAACTTTTTGACTCGAGGGCCACAATGGGTTCTTAAACTGGACCGGAGGGCCGGAACAAAAGCATGGATGGAGTGTTTGTGTGAACTACTATAAATTCAAAGTAAACATCATTACATAAAAGGGTACGGTCTTTTTTTTTTTTTTTAGTTTTATTCATTTCAAATGGGCCGGATCCGGCCTGCAGGCTGTAGTTTGCCCATGGCTGGTCTAGTCCCAGAGGTACCTGCCCTCTGCGACCCTCATCAGCCCACATGGCTTGTAACCTGTAATGATTATACTGTGCCTACTTTCCCATGCCTATAATTCCTACTTTCCTGTGTAATCATTGTACTTCTACCCAATATAACCATCTGGCTTACAGGGAGAGGCAGAGCAGATTTTTGTGGATGACCTGCTGCTCTCCCATACTGCCAGCATTATTGGAATAAACACTCATATATCATTCAACCCTGACTCTGCGTAATTGGCTCAAGTAGTGACTGGCAGTCTGCACTCCTTGGTTATCTGGTTACAAGACCCCACTTAACTCCTCAATTCTTAGACACAAGTCACCTGCTCCTTTAGAGATATGTCTCTCTTTCTTTGAAATGTGAGCCAAGCTGGGCTGGCCTCTCAGAAACTTACCCACAGTGGAATTACAGAACCTCAGCTAACATCCACTGATCAGAAAGAGACCCCCATGGGGCTGTGCACAGGAATCAAAAAACAGGACAGCAGCGGTGCTAGCCCTTTCACCGTGGCAGCCATTGAGGAGCAGAAGCCATGACTTTGTGCTACCCAATGGCCTTGGGCCTCAACAAAGGCCACATGGTGGCCAAAAACATGAGCAAGCTGAGGCACAGCAGAGGCACAGCCGCCACTGCATGCACCTCACCAAACACACCAAGTTGGTGCAGGAAATGATCCAAGAGGTGTGTGTGCGTGACTTTGCCCCCCATGATAGGCACACTATGGAGCTGCTCAAGGTTAAGGACAAGAGAGCCCTGAAATGTGTCAAGAAAAGGGGACACATGCCCTACAGGCAAAGCTCACTGGTTGAGCATCGACCTATGAACCAGGAGATCAAGGTTCAATTCCCAGTCAGGGCATATGGCCTGATTGCGGGCTCAATCCCCAGTGGGGCGTGCAGGCGGCATCCAATCAATGATTCTTTCTCATCAATGATGTTTTTTCTCTCTCTCCCTCTCTCTTCCTCTCTGAAATAAAATTTAAAAAAAAAAAAAGAAAGAAAGAAAAGGGGACACACATCTATGTCAAGAGGAAGAGAGGAGCTGAGCAATGTCCTTGCCATGAGGAAAGCAGCAACCAAGAAAGACTGAGCCCCATCCCCTCTGTGTGTAATAAAACCTGTTCAGGAAAAATAAATTTAAAAACAGGCAGCCTGTTCGGGTGTCTCGCCAGGCTAGACAGCGCCACCCAGAGGTTTGAGGTGGCTTCAACACATGTTTACAGAACAGATACCAAACTTTCCTACCTCCTTGCCTTAGCCCTGGCTAGAGTCCCGCTAGAACCTCTGCCTGGCATGCCGCCCTTCCCCCACCTCCCCGACATTTTACCTGTTCTTGAGAGTTCACGGTCCTCCAGATTTGCTCATTTCCCTCACCTTGCTCCTTAGCCTCTCCTGGTCACTGTTGCCCTGGAGAGCCCTGGGAAGGAGAGTATGCCCAGACACCTGCCCTGCAGTAGTTGGCTCTTGGGTCAGCTGCTGTTTTCAGCCCCAAAGGCTCCATTCCTGGTATTGCAGATGCACTGTGCCCCACATACTGGAACAAGGAGACTTCTAGCAACTTGGTTATGCTTCTCTCATCTTTGGGGAAAAACCTCCCCAGTCCTCTAGGTGTCACCAAACATCTCAGAAAAGGGTTGTCCTCATTCCTGCCATCAGCTCCTCTCTCTTTCCTTCTCCTGGCTGCTCTACCTCCCACCACTCTCCAAAAATGACCAATGACAGAATTTACCTCCCCCCTGAGCAAACCAACAGATCCATTTTTGTCTTGGTCCTACCCTGATAGGGATAGCCATTCCCTTCTCCTTGCTTGAACCCTACTCTCACCTAGGACTCTTCCTACCTTCCAGGCTGCTCCTGCTCCACCTCTTTCACAGGCTCTTCTGCCTGACAGCTAACATCATATTTCTTAAAAAAAGAAAAACAAAGAGAACTCACACTTTCCAATTTCAAGAGAGAGAGAGAGAGAGAGAGAGAGAGAGTAAAATCTTGGACATTTCTTATAGCAATATTTTTTCTGATATATCTTCCTGGTCAAGTGAAACAAAAGAAAACATGAAAAAAAATGAGAATACATCAAACTAAGAAGTTTGGGCACAGCAAAGGAAACTATCAACAAAATGAAGAGACAACCAACCCACTGACTAGGAGAGCATATTTGCCAATGATACATCTGATAAAGGATTACTATCCACAATTTATAAAGAACTTATAAAACTCAACACCAAAAAAACAAACAATCCAATTTTTAAAATGGGCAAAGGAACTAAATAGACACTTCTCCAAAGAGGACATACAGATGGCCAATAGATACATGAAAAGATGTTCAATGTCCCTAATCATCAGAGAAATGCAAATCAAAACCACAATAATATCACCCCACACCTGTCAGAATGACTATTATCAATAAATTAACAAATAACAAGTGTCCAGAACATGGAGAAAGGGGAACTGTCTTGGTGGGAATGTAGATTGATACCGCCACTGTGGAAAGCAATATGGAATTATCTCAAAAAATTAAAAATGGCCTGGCCAGTGTGGCTCAGTGGTTGAGCATCGACCTATGAACCAGAAGGTCACAGTTCGATTATCAGTCAGGGCACATGCAGGGGCTGTGGGCTTGATCCCCAATAGAAGGTGTGAGGGAAGCAGCTGATCAATGATTCTCTGTCATCATTGATGTTTCTTTCTCTCTCTCTCTCTCTCTCTCTCTCCCCCTTCCTCTCTGAAATCAATAAAAATATACTTTTTAAATTATAGCCTAATTTGCTCTCTATGCGACAAGTATGAGGTGCAACTCACATTAATCAATATTTACAACAAATGAATTTTGAGTCCAGAAAGTTTAATCCAGAAAAAATTTTTGATTGTGCTAAAATTTGTTATGGCTGAATACTGAGAGAGAGAGAAAGTATTTCAATAAATTTAAATATGCAAAACGACTCTGAAGAAATGACAATTACACAAAAAAATCACAGTGATAGAATCAACAGTTGGTAAAAATTGGACAAAGGAGACTGCTTGATGAATCAAATGTTTACTTAAAAAATCACATGAAAAAAAGTTCCTCATAAAATTATTTCAATCAAGTAAAAATGAACTTTGAGAAAAATTTGGGAAGGGTTTAACTGCACTGAATAGAAAAGTAATCTAGGAATCTAATTGGCTAAGTGCAACTTATGATTCAAAAGTATTTTCCAACAAAACTTTGTTGGATTTTTTTTCCATTATGCTTATAAAACTGGGATCAAATTGTCCCCAGAATTAAACTATCCTTTGTGTGGAAATGGCAGTATAAAAATGAGAGAGTTAAATATCCTGTGCATCTTCCTGGTGTTCGACTTTTCAAAATATATTTTTATTGATTTCAGAGAGAAAGAGAGAGATAGAAACATCAATGATGAGAGAGATTCATTGATGGGCTGCCTCCTGCACACCCATGGGATTGAGAACACAACCCGGGTAACCCCACCAGAAATCAAACTGTGACCTCCTGTTTCATAGGTTGACACTCAACCATTGAGCCACACCAGCCAGGCTGGTGTTTGATTTTATCTCCTAGCCACTAGATGTCCCTATCTCCCAAGCAAGGCCCCAGAACAAACTGGTTATGACCCCTTTCTGGGGGGCCCTTGTACCTCTGTAGCTCCCACATCTTGGCTACCAGTCCAGGTTTCTCTGTTCCTCTGAAGTTGTGTCTCATACCAAACTGTTCTTTCCTGAGAGACAACCTTTGTGAACAAGGGCAAACCCTGAGACTTTGGCCCTCAGGATGGCTCCTCAGTCTTCCACACTCAGGGATTGTCCTTCCCTAGTTACTTGGCCCCCACCACATCCTGATGTCACCCTTGCCCTCCTGACTCAACACCCTTGTCCCATCTCCAACCATGTCCATGGGGATCTGTGACCCCCTCTCCTAGGCCCACCCAGAAATCAGGAGACAATGTCCATAAATTCATTTCAACTTCAAACTCACTAAATCCAAAGTCACCTTGTAACTGTCAGACTATAGAATGCCCAACACAAAAGCTGACTTTTAAAGGAAGGAGGTAAAGATCTGTTCTTTCGGGGGCAGGGTGGGGGGTAGGAAGAAGAAGAAAGAAAATGAGGGAGGGAGCTATGGGCTCATGAGGGAGACAGAATGCATATTTATTTTTACCACCTGAGTTTTTAGAAATATGTTTTGGGGCTTTTCTTAACAGTTCCAGAATTTTCATAGATACAATGTAGGGAGACAGGAAAGGTATAAAGAGGCAAAGGGAGAGTAGAGACAGTAGCAGAGAAAGTGTAGACAGAAATAAAATGTAGATGGTACAGAGTGTAGAAAGATGGCCAGGGACAGGGAACAAAGGATGTCAGTCATTGCTCCCCAAATCAGACAGAACTTCCTACTATTTAGAAGGTTGAGATCTAGACCTTAGAAGGTCCTGGAACGTCCCACTCTGGTCCCTGTCCTCCTGTTTCCAATTATCAGTCTCCATTCTGAATTTATGATGTCACCCTCTTGTGACAGGGTCATTCCCTGCCTCACCCTTGCAAGGCCCATCCCTGCACCTTGGGGTGAAAAATATGTCCTTTTTGCTAAGTCTTGCCTCCTGTCAGTGACTGTCCTTACATATCCTCCCCAGCTGAGTGAACCCTCCCACCCCCACCACACCCCCGCTCTACCCTTCCCTGTTAAAGAGTCTTGGGACCACTATTCATTTAATCATTCATTCATCAAACATTTATAAGCAGTTCCCATGTGCCAGGCCCCTGCTCAACAGTGAGACCTGACTTAGGCCCTACATGTCCCCTAATCGCCCCCCCAACCCCCGCAGCCATCAGACTGGGGAGGCTGGGGGATGGGAGGAGTGCAGCAGTGATAGCACAGCCTGGGGAACACACGGCAGTGTGAGCCTCAGAGAAGATGCTTGACCCGGCCAAAATAGACTAGGGCAGGGGACCAGCCTGAATCTTTCGTGTGACCGACCCCCTACCGCCCCGCCCCCAGCACAGAGTCTGGCTCTAGGAAGATGCGTCCCACAATCTTCCCTTCAGGGATTTCGGGCAACGCCTCTCCTCAGACACAACCCATTAGCCTCTCCCTTATATGGCCCCGCCCCATCGCCGTCTAGGCCACGCCCCCAAGTCCCTCCCCTATGTCATTCAATGTAGGTTTCAAGTCCCACCGCCCAGAGGTTAACCGCACACCAATCTCACTATCCCATTGGCCACAGAGTGTTACTTCATCGCCCTCCTTCAGTTGTCAATCTTCTTTACATAGTCCCAACAGTTGCCAAGGCTTGGTTTGAGGGACAGACGATAATGGACATATCAGGGCGTCTCTTTATTGGGCGAAAGCCGGTTATGGGCGGGGCTTAGTGCCAAAAGCTTGACTGCCTCAGTAGGGGGTTCTTCAGGGCCACGACACACCCCCTCTTTCCTCGCTATTGGCCACGACAGATGTTGATCAACAGGATTACACATTCCGATAGGCAAAAGCACCCATCCTTCACTGCTTCCCTAATTTCGATTCGCTTCTCTCCTCAGAGGCGGCAACCTTCTGGCCGTAGTCAGGGCCTTCCTTACGGAATGGCCAAATATCCCGTCACTCCTGGCCTGTGGGCGGAGCCATGGTAACGGGGGGCGGTGAATTGGTTGACTGGGCTTGGGGGGCGGGGCAGC
>NW_006282187.1:55906-69150 GCF_000327345.1 Myotis davidii
GGCCTGGACCCTGGTTGTCAGCCTTGGGCCGGACCTCCACCCACTCTCGTTCCCGACGCTTCCCGACTTCTCAGGGCCCTTCCTCGGACCCTTTCGGGCGCCTCCCACTTCCACCCACCCCGCCCAGGGAGTGCCCCTCAGGCCCGTGACCCCCGCCCACCCTCTTTACTGACCTTCAGGACCCGTCCCAGGACCTCGCAGGGCCTCCCCAGCCCCGACCCCGCAGACCTTCCCCCTGCGCGCCCAGGACACCACCCACCCCTTAGGATCTCTCCCATCTGCAGGCCCCTTACCACCCTGTCCCTCCTCTCACTTCCCATCCTCTCTCTGGGCCTAGACCTGCCCCATCCTCAGGGACACCAGCCTCAGAGTCCTCCCTGCCCTTCCCTTCTGACCCTTGCCTAGCCTCTGTAAATTAGGATTCCTGCCCACAGGCCTCACCTCAGCCTGCTGGCCATCTCCTACTCTCAGCACTCCTGGGGTCCTCCCCGCACACTCCAGGAGCTCCACACATACCCCTGGTCTTGACTCGTCTTGATCCCTGTTTCCTGGACGTCCACCCTCATCACATGCTCAGCACTACCCCCCAGTTGTTCTGAGAGCCACGCACAGCACACACATACTGCCAACAGTTCCCAAACAGAGAATACCCGTGAAACCCCTCCCACCCGCCCCCCAAAAAACATTCAGGCACACATCAGACACTTGGATCCCCAACATACACAGAGAAACTCAGACCTCCAACACAGACCAGGCAATTGGCACCACACACACACACACACACACACACACACACACAGGGCTCTTCAACACCCCTTCTCAGACCTTACCTTCGCGGGTCCTCCTGGAGTCCCCAGTGCTCCCAGCTCTGGCAGAGACTCAGATGTGTGAGCTGACTGCCCTGCCCCAGGGAGCCAGTCTGTCCAGCCACACCAACTTACCTGAGGCAGCATCCCCACTGGAACCCTGGAGGTGGTTGGGTGACCCAGAATCTCCCAGCCCAGTGGACACCTGCTGCAGGCTTCTTCCCCTTTATCTATCTCTCCCCACTTTGCCCTTCTTCCAAGGAAAGGACACTCACATTCTCTCCTACACCCGTCCCCCTAAAAAAACCGCTGCCTGGCCCCTAATTTATGCCCCTCCACCCCCTGGCGAGGAAGAGGAGTTCAGACTGCTCCTGGCCCTGGTCCTGAAGTCTGACCGGACTGGTAGGACCAGCATGCTGACCCCATCACACCCACCTACTCAGATGGCAGGGCCAGTGCTGATGCCCAGGGGCAGCCCAGCCCCTGACAGTCCCTGTGAGTTCTTTCACCCACAGAACCCCAGGAGTGCTGAGAGTAGGAGATGGACAGTCCCTGTGAGTTCTTTCACCCACAACCAGTATGTTATGCCAAAATGAAACAGCTTCCTCCTCTCCTGGCATCTGGGACCCTGCGTGTCTGGTTTGGGCCTGTCAGAATCAGACAGCTCTTTGTTAAGGAATATTTTCAGAAGGGGAAAAATGGGCTGTTTTTTTCCTCAGCTAGGCTGTGATGGAGCTAAAAGCCCCTGTGCCTGTGTCTTTCTGGGTTGTGTTGTCTCTTCCTGTCTGTTCTGCCACCCCACCACCCTCGCCCTTGGGTCCAACCTGTGGGTTCCCCTGAGCTTCTGCAGTTAACTGCTGGTGGTTTGAAAAAACTGCAGGTGGCTTGGCCCTGGCACAAGAATGAGGTGAGATAGAGAAGACAGGAGATTACAGAACTGGCAAGCTGGCATGGCCAGACTGCAGGGAGTAAGGAGGAGACCCGGGCCTCGCCCCATGCATATTTCCAGATCAGTCCAGCCCTAGCATTGCCCATCTAGGCTCCTTCAAGCTACATAAGCATTCCTAGACAACCCCAAGTAAACAGGACCAGGCTTCTTTGTGGGTGTTCACCAGTGTATTCTGGATGGCCTAGAAAAAAGCACATCTTGGCTTGGGACTTCGACTTCTCCACCTGGAAAATGGGGGGATAAATCCTTATAACAGTAGTTTGTACTGCATGGGAGCCAGTGAGGTTAGGATGTGGTGTTGACTGTCTCTGGGCACGGTGTGGAAGGAGTCAATGGAGTTCAGGAGGGCAGTCACCCATCTATGGGTGCTAGCAGAAGCACTAGCCACCCTGGTTTCCTAGTTGTAATTAGTTGATGCCTTACTACTAATGAATATCTCTGTGGCCATGCTGCCCCTCAGGAAGCCAGCTTGAATCAGGGCTGAGAAATAGTCTACTGTGTTGGGGGACAGAGGGCAGTAGGAGGCCTGCTTGCTGGCAGTGCCCACCCCCACCCCCTACATGGACCCCTGATGCTGGGTAGGGAGAGGTTTGTTCTACCCACTTGCTGAAGGGAAAAAGTGAATGAAAAGACTGCTGAAGGTCATGAGGTACACAAGAAATGAACCCCACAGACTCCCCAAGGTGGGACCTTGTGTGGAGGCAGTGAGGTCAGAAGGCTCCCAGGGAGGGCTTGTGGACAATAGCAATGCACTTATACCCTAGACTGGAATACAGGTCTATGTTTTTGTGTATGTGCTTTGATGGGTACAGGGGCCAAGGGGGAACATGATCTCAACTTTCTTGTGCAGAATATAGATACTGATCATTCTGGGGGAAGCCCCATCCTGGAAATTGAGTCAGATATTGGGGTCTGAAGGAATGTCAAAGTTGTCCCTGCTCTGCATCTAAAGACCCTCTCTACATCTCAAGACAAGAGGTAGAACCACTAGTGCACACTGATCACGCCCATGCCATGTCCTAGGCCAGTGATGGCGAACCTATGACACACGTGTCAGAGGTGACACGAGAACTCATTTTTTTGGTTGATTTTTCTTTGTTAAATGGCATTTAAATATATAAAATAAATATCAAAAATATAAGCCTTTGTTTTACTATGGTTGCAAATATCAAAAAATTTCTATATGCGACACGGCACCAGAGTTATGTTAGGGTTTTTCAAAATGCTGACACGCCAAGCTCAAAAGGTTCGCCATCACTGTCCTAGGCCCTGTGCCAAGCGCCATTTACATAGTATCTCATTTAATCTTCCAGGCAACCTGGAGAAACTGGGATTCCGGCACTATGCCCTTAACATCACAGCCTGCTATCTCCTGTGTGGAAACCTGAGACAGAATTGTGTACGGCGTGCTGCTGGGGGAGTGCAGAAAAGGGCCCTGAGCATTTCTGGGGTGTTAGGGAAGGTGGAGCAAGTATGATGTATGGAGCATTCTAGGCAGCCAGAGTGCTTGGCCAGAGGCCCAGGAAGCAGGAGCAAACATGATGCATTCAGGGAAGCGTACCTCGTTTGGTGGGCCTCATCCTATAAGCCTGCATGTTTCAAAGGTGATCCATGAGACACACACTATGGAAACTCCCTGGTCAGAGCAATCATAGTTGGAAGAATCAGAAAGGCAGCAAAATCCACCTGCCTGGGGGAGCCTGCAGTACACATGCTCTAGAAGCCAAACGAAGACAGTGGAAGGAAGGAGGTTTAGATAGGAGAACTAACCCACCACAGCTAGGAAGAGATTGAACCCTACTGGGAAGATTTCCAAGGCCCTGTTGGCATGACTCACTACACTTTTCTTCCACTTTACAGTGCAACACGTATGTTTGTGAGATTGTTTCATCTGTGTCTGTCTCCCATACCAGCCCGTGAGACCCACAAGAGCAGGGCTCGTATTTGCTCACAGTTGAGTTCCAGGCAATTCTAGGGCACATAGCAGATACTCAGTAAGTGACTGGTTGGTTTAGAGCTGTCATTCTTCTACTCACTTGCTTTTGAATTCCAGCTACTCTCCATGTTACCTAGGGGGGCAGCTGGCCCATCAGTTGCCTACTCCTTGCCAAGGAATAGGACCTGGGACACCAGGACATTTTCCCCAAAGTTAGAGCCAGGCAGGGTCATGATGGTCTGCTGGACAAATGGAGTCAGCTGTCATCTTTCAAGGCTTCAGATTCAGAAATGATTTTGTGTCCCCATAATCATTAGAGGTGGAGGATCAGAAGCCAGGGAGAGAGGAGAAGGGAGCCAAAATTAAAGGACACTTGAGGCCTTTATTCCTGCCTCTGAAAATACCAACCTCTGAAAGATGGCGCATACACACTCAGTAGCTTTCCCTGTTAAAAAGTAGTGACTGTACCGAAACCGGTTTGGCTCAGTGGATGGAGCGTCGGCCTGTGGACTGAAGGGTCCCGGGTTCGATTCCGGTCAGGGGCATGTACCTGGGTTGTGAGCACTTCCCCAGTGGGGGATGTGCAGGAGGCAGCTGATCGATGTTTCTCTCTCATCGATGTTTCTGACTATCTCTCTCTCTTCCTCTCTGTAAAAAATCAATAAAATATATTTTAAAAAAAAGTAGTGACTGCGGCCCTGGCCAGTTTGGCTCAGTAGATAGAAGATCGACTTGTGGACTGAAGGGTTCCAGGTTCGATTCCAGACAAGGGCACATGCCCAGGTTGCGGTCTCCAACCCCAGTAGGGGGTGTGCAGGAGGCAGCCAATCCATGATTCTCTCATCATTTCTCTCCCTCTGTCTCTCTCTCACTTTCTCTCTCTCTCCCTCCCTCTCTGAAATCAATAAAAAAGAAAGAAAGATTGAATCTTTAAAAAAAGGTCCTGGGTTCAATTCCAGTTAAAGGCATGTATTCTTGGTTGCACGTTCCTCCCTGGCCAGGGCCCTGGTTGGGGCGTATGCAGGAGGCAACCAGTTGATGTGTTTCTCTCACATCAATGTTTCTCTCTGTTTTTCCCTCTCTTCCACTCTCCCTAAAAATCAATGGAAAAATATCCTCGGGTGAGGATTAACAAAACCAGTAATCCTATATAATAAAAGGCCAGCCACCAAAAGCATAACAACCAGAATGCCAGAGACCAGAACCACTATGGCCCCCTCGCAGGGCTGGCCCCGCCCCCAAGCAAGCAGTTAGGGGCAATCAGGTAGGCAGACATCCCCTTGCAGGGCTGGCGCGCCCCCCCCGCAAAGAAAGAGGGAGGCCCAGGCCACCAGTGGCAGCAACCCTGTGGCAGGTGTGCAGCTGGTCAGTGATCGATTGCCCGGCAGAAGGAGGCCCAGGCCAGGCAAGCCATCACACCCCTTGCCTGTCGCTTACAGAGGGAGGCCACCAGTGGCAGGGGAGGGGGGAGCAGTGCTGCACAGATGGCAAGCAGTGACAGTGGCTGGTGTGGGGCCAGCTGCCTGCAGCCAGGGGAAGGAAAGCCCTAATAGGCCCTGATCTCAGGCCAGGCCTAGGGACCCTACCCAAGGTCCCAGATTATGAGAGGGTGTAGGCCAGGCTAAGGGACTCCTGAGTGCACGAATTTTCGTGCACCGGGCCTGTAGTAGTAATAATAATTACTGCCATTCACTGAGTGCCCACTACGCTCAGTGCTTCATGTGTATTATTTCTAAAGAAAAAGAATGCGGAGAGATTGGCAACACAGCAGATCAATATAGGGCAGAGGCTCGTGAGTCAGAAATCCAAGTGTGAATTTTTCTTCCCCTACAGCCTAGTTAAGGGACCTTTTGAGTGACCTTCTGCTCAAGGTGACACCTCTCATGTGTTAGACCTGTCCTTTACTTTTCTGTCTACACTGGTATATAGTCACTTCTTTATCTTTAAAATAGACTTTATATTTTAGAACAGTTTAAGATTTACAGAAAAGTCAGAAGATAGTCCAGAGAGTTCCTGAAGACTCCCCTATTAGTGACATCCCAGGTTAGTCTGGTACCTTTGTTATAATTAATGGACCAATATTGATTCATTATCATTAACTATACCCCACACTTTATTCAGATCTCCTTAGTTTTTTCCTAATATCCTTTTTCTGTTCCAGAACCCTATCCTGGATCCCACACATTTTATCATCATATCTTAGGCTTCTCCTGGATGGAACACTTTCTCAGACTTCCCTTGTTTTTTATGACCTTGAAAATTTTGAGGACTAGTCAGAATTTTCTAAAATGTCCCCTAATCGGGATATGCCATCAGTTTTTCTCATAGTTAAATTGGGTGATGTTTTCTGGGGAGAAAGACATAGGTGTGAAGTACCCTTCTCATCTCATTATATCAAGGGTACATGTTCTTAACATGACTTATTACTGTTGATGTTGACCTTGATCCCCTGCCTGAACAGCACAGATATTTTTATCTTCATTTATTTAGCAGACCTTTATTGAGCACCTAACTAAATGTCAGTTGCTGCATTGTGGGCTTGGAATAGAAAATTAAGAAAACAGGCCTTATACTCAGAATGACCCAGTAGGGCAGGCAGGCATATATAGAAGTAATTGCCATAGAATATGTCTTGGGCTGGGGTGTAGGGAGTAGGTATTTTCAGGGAGAGAAAAGAGAGAAATGAACCAGGACACTAGAGGTGGGGTGTTGGCAGGAAATATTTCACAGAAAAAAAACTCAAACCAAGTCTTGGAGAATTCCTTTCCAGTCAAAGGAAATAGCATGTGCAAAGACAGGCAGGAAGAAGTAGGTGCTCCTTGTGGGTTAAGTGTGTGGAGGGACTTCGATATGGGAGGAGGTGAGGTTGGCAGGGGTGTGTGCACCATGCAAAAATGTTGGGATTCCAAGATTCCAAGTCATAGTAGGGAGTGGCTAAAGGGTTTAGAGCAAGCACCAGGAGGGTAGTACCAGGCCTTGCCTGAGCCAGTGTGTGGCAGCATCAGGGACCCAGGTAGGCCAACCTGCAGCAGGAGGAGGGGCTGGCTTTAGTCAGGAGAGAGTCGGCTTGGAGGAGCATCTTCACACTGCAGGTCAGGAGAGATTTCCTAAAGTGCAAGCCCAGTCAGGTTGCTGCCTTGGCCCGCAATGCCCTGTGGGGTTCTGGCCCCTGCCTAGTCCCTTCTTGAGTTGCACCCACCCCTCTCCCACTGCTTCTGCACCAGGTCCCTCTGCCAGCCCATCCCACCCCTTACCTTCTCTTAACTGGAGTCTAATTCACATACCATAAAATGCACCCTTTTAAAATGAACAATTTAATGGATCTTAGTATATTCACAAAGTTGTGCAACCTCCACCACTAATTCTAGAACACGTCATTACCCCAAAAAAGTCCCATAAACAGTTTCTTTCCCACCCCATTCCTCCCACTCCTGGGCTCTAGTTCCTGGCAACCACTAATTGACTTTCCATCTCTAAGGATTTACTTATTCTGGACATTTCATATAAATGGCATCATGTCACTTGTGATCTTTTGTGTCTGATTTCTTTCACTCTGCATCATGTCTTCGATGTTCATACGAATCAGAGCTTCCTTTCTTTTAATATTCCATTATATGGGTGGACCACATTTTATATATCCATTCATCTGCCAATGGACACTTGGATTATTTCCACTTATGAATAATGCTGCTATGAATAGTCATGGACAAGTTCACATGTGGATGTGTGTCTAGGAGTAGAATTGCTGGGTCATGTGGTAACTCTTGTTGAACTTTTTGAGGAACTGCCAGACTGTTTTCCAGTTTACCTTATCTTTTATTCCAAGCATTTGTCTCCATCTGTAGTAGGAAGTTTGGGTGACCGTTTCTTAGTCTCTTCCCCTGTATGCTCTGGCAGGGGCTGTGTCTCTTTGCCCACCAGCCTTCAGTCCTCAGCATAGTACCTAGCACCTGGTAGACATCCAGTAAATATTGGTGGTTGAGCAGGTTGGTTCATGGCACTCTGGGGAGGGAGGTGAGGTTGCTCACAAAGCTAAGATGGCAGCAAGCCAGTGTCCGTCTGAATCTCCTCAAATATTTATCAACTCTTAGGTTGTGCCACGTCCAGCAGGGGACACTGCAGTAGCAGGGACCCAGACAATGACAATTCCTGCCCTGGCCAGGGGTCTGATGGAGATGTTCAGGAGTCATTGGCAATCTGGCTGGTTCTCAAGAGAAAGGAAAATCTGGGAATGGAGGTGTCATAATCACTGACATATATATATTCATTCATTTAAGCCGTAAGAGTGAGATCACCAACAACATGAAGGGACAAGGGCCTAGGCAGAGCCTATGGAGGAAGAGGCACCATGTGGGAGGCTAAAACGGGCAAAGAAGCAGGAGACCCAGGAGCCCAGCCTCTGGGAAACTAGATGGGAGAGGACTTCAAGAAGGAAGAGGCATGACTGACAGTGTCCAAAATTCCCTAAGAGGGAGAGGGAAAAGAAGGTGGGAGATGTCTGGCATCTGGACTTCTCTGCCCCCACGCTCCCTGCCCAGCTCACCAACAGAGTCTTCTTCCCACCCCTCTTGCTTGGCTCAGCTTCCTAAGCCATGGGAGCGAGGTGGATGGTGGTGCCAGCAGGAGCAGAGTTAGGTGGCTCATTGCCTACTCCACAGGAGCCAGAATCCCCCTTCAGGTGGCTGAGTTAGAGTAGGGGCAAATGGCATTGAAGTTGGGACCCCAGACCTAGAGGGAACCTGTGTGTGGATTTTAGAGGTATGGCCCCTTGGCCCTAGAGGGGACCTGCCTTGTCTCTGCATCTCCGAGCCCATTTAGCAAGGTAGAAATGGCTGCATACCCTGTGGAGTTGTATTCTCGTCACCTTGTTCCACTCAATGCCTAGAATAGAGCCTGGCCCTCAGTAAGTGCCAGGAAAGGAATAGTTGAAACAGTAAGAGTCATGGCACTCTGGGGAGGGAGGTGAGGTTGCTCACAAAGCTAAGATGGCAGCAAGCCAGTGTCCATCTGAATCTACTCAGTTCCAAGGGTTGCAAGGTCTTGTCAGTGCAGAAAGCACGCATGCCTGTGTGCGTGCAAGAGTATGCATGGGTATGAGATAGTGTGTGCATGTGAAAGTGAATGTGTATGTGTGTCTACCTGTATATCAAGTGTGAGTTACATATAAGTGTGAAATTGTGTGTGAGTGTGTATATCTGCCTGTATGAGTATATGTCTGAGTGTATGTATGTACATTCACCAGGAGATGGCTTCCAGGGCAAAGCAGTGTTTAGAGAGTCCAGGGATGAGTCAAAAGAAAGTTCCTGAGGGATCATTAGTTTCTACCTTTCAGACTGCAAATTTCAGCCCTATGCATTGAGTCAACTTTATTTTCTGAATGAAATACACATTACTATATGATAAATTGCTGAACACACTCTCCTGGTGGATGGTTCCTGGTGTGGTTTTTATTTTTTAACGGAAACTCAGATCTGAATCATTTTCTCAGGCTCTTCAGGGAAGAGGGTGGGCCAACTATGCTTTGGGCTCAGCAAGGAAGAGGCATGACTGAGAGAGTGTCCCAGGTTATGACCCTAGCTACATGTAGTCTCTTTCTTTGTGGCCCCCACTGCTCCTTAAATCCAGGTGTGCTTTTGAGGCTCCTCCCTATCTCCCAACTCTGAAGCTGGGAAACCCATGCAGCCTTCCCAGCCCCTTCCTTCACAGAGAGATCCTTCTAGGTCAGCACTTCTTGTCCACAGACTTTGACTCTGCAGGAGGCCTTGGTGCAGCCCCCACTGTTCCTCTGTCAGGAATGATTAACTCCTAGCTAAGTGGTGCATGTTGCTTGATCTTTGGAACAGGTGGTCCCTGGCCAACCGGTTCTACCAGGACCTAGAGTTCATACCACTCACCAAAAGCCAGAGCCCTTAGTACCCAACAGAGTAGGAGAGCTCTCAGGAACCAGAGACAGAACCAGTGGCCCTGGGGAGTCTCAGAGTCCTAGGGAGGGAGGGTTCTTGCCCACCCGCTTAAGGTGAAAGCAGAATAGTACCCCCGTGACTGGGCAGCATGAGGGAAGGCAGCCAGAATCAAGTGCATGGCTAGGATCAAGTCCAGCCAACCCCTGAGCTCTTGGGTGTTGGCTGGGGGCTAAGCTTAGGCTGTAGGAAGGTGCCCAGTGACCTGAGGTGGCCAGGCAGGTGTGGTAGTTCATTCTGTCACTATCCCCCTGCTGCCTAGGGGACCAGTTCCCACCTCTCCAGAGACCAGGCAAGGGCCCCTATGCAGGCAGAGCTGTCAGAGCCGGGTCAGGTGGGGTCCAAGAGCACATAGTGGACTCCTGGTACAGAGCATGCAGGAGAATGGGTGGGCATGAAGGGACTGCCCACAGAGGCAGTAGGGGAGCAGGATTTTCTTCCTGCCACCATGACCCTGGGGATCACTATCTTCTTAGACCCTTTGAGCTAACCTGGGCTCACCAGAAGCAGAATGACTGAGTAGAAGGAACACTGTCCCCTGCTCCTAGCAACCTTCCCTTTCCTAGCCATTCCTGATGACTAGAACCTCCTACAAGGTGATGCCAACCCCCACAGATGTCCCACAACAGGCATAGCGGAACCCCAAAGCCCTGGCTCCCAGCTAGCCCTCAACCTTGGCCCAAGGATAGATAATAATAGAATGTTTATGGAATGATCACTAAGTATCAGGCACTGTTCTCACACACCACGTGCATAGCATACTCAGTTCTCACAGTCACCCTCTGAGGCCTGTGAGACTCAGAGAAGCCTACACAGCTGGTTGAGAGGGTGCCATGCTTTAGGCACAGGTCTATCTGAGTCTGGAGCCATAGCTTTGGGTATGGTGCTGAGCTGCCTCTCATGACACTGGCAGAAGGTGAGAGGCCAATGTCCTTGGACCCCCCCCCCAGGAGGGTGGGGCCAGACCATCCCCAGGAAAAATAGGAGAGATGACCTGACACCTGCATGGCACATGGCAAGCCAAGATCAGGATACCCGTCAGAACTTACGGCTCTCACTCTGTATCCACCACAGCACAGACTCCCAGAACTTCGATGCATCCCTGGCTTCCCAGCCCAAGTGTAGTCAACTCTTCTGGCAATTGGCAGCACCAGACAATTAACAGTAAAGAATAATTGCTTCTGGCTGTGCTAGCAGACCACTTTGGTTGATGACACAGGGAAGATCAGATGCTGAGGCAGGCCTCCCAGGGCAGACCACAGCAGGAGACAAGGACCGAGGCTATCAGAAAGGGCCACCAAAGTAGGGGCTTTTGCACCTCAAGGTCCCAGCAGGGGTCTTGAGTGACGGAAGTCTTGGCCTCAGGCTCTGCTGAAGACTCTGGAGTGTGGAGATGAGCCTTGGCCTTCATGCCCATGGACAACAGGATAGCTTGGGCCCTGCTGTGGTCCTATTGTATCTGTCCAGGCATCTGGAGCACACTGGCAGGGGTCCTGGTAGTCAGCATCTGGAATAGAAGGTGCTGGCATGGCTATCACCTGAGCTGGGGTACATGGGGATGAGGGGTACGCCAAGTGTACAGAGCAGAAGTGGGAGCCCAGAGTGAGGAAATGTGCACAGGTGAACAGCAGGCTCAGCTGGCTCAGAGCTGGAAGAATGAGGTGGAAACCCAACCCAATGCTAACCATGTGTGTCTCCGGCCCCCAGACAGAGCTGTGACCTGGCCCTGCTTGCAGTTGATGAGCCTGCCCACCATGGCAAGCCCCACTCTGAGCCCTGACTCCTCATCCCAGGAGGCCCTGTCAGCCCCCACCTGCTCCCCTACCTCTGACTCTGAGAACCTCAGCCCCAATGAGCTGGAGCTACTAGCCAAGCTGGAAGAGCAGAACCGGTGAGTTGGGGCCTGGCGTAGGAGGAGGGTGTGCAGGGTACAGCTTGGGCCCCAAACAGAAGCTCCTGGATGCTCCCTCACACTCATGCCTGAGTCTGGTCCTGGGCAAAGTAATAGCTCCCACCAGAGGCAATGTCATCCTCCTAACCCAGAGTGAACAGACAGTTCCCCATTCAGATGAGAAGACCAAGGATTCTAGAAGCAGAGTGAATCTTGGAACCTGGCTGTTTCTCAAGCCATTGTTAGATAGAAGAGTTAAGCCTCTGACTCTGGAGTCAGGCCTTCCCACCTTTTCTTTCTGGCCCTCCCCTTGTTTAAAATGTAGGTTTATTCCCTACTAATTGGAAAGAATATATGCACCCCTATGTTCATTGCATGGTTATTTACAATAGCCAAGATATGGAAGCAACTCAAGTGCCCATCAATAGACAAGTGGATAAAAAGCTGCGATACATGTCTCAGCCAGTTTGGCTCAGTGGATAGAGCATTGGCCCGAGGACTGAAGCGTCCTGGGTTTGATTCCAGTCATGGGTGCATGCCTGGGTTTCAGGCTCAATCCTCGGCCCTGGATGTGTGCGGGTGGCAACCAATTGCTGTGTCTCTCTCACATGGGTGTTTCTCTCTGTGTCTCCCTCTCCCTTCCACTATCTCTATCTTAACGGAGCCCTGACTGAAATAGACGGCTCGAGACTATAAGAGGAGCCCTAGCCGGTTTAGCACAGGGGATAGAGGCTCAGTCTGCGGACTGAAGGGTCCTGGGTTTGATTCTGGTCAAGGGCACATACCCAGGTTGTGGACTCTATCCCCAGTAGGGGGCGTGAAGGAGGCAGCCGATCAATGATTCTCTCTCATTGATGTTTCTATCTCTCTCTCCCTCTCCATTCCTCTATGAAATCAATGAAAATATATATTTTTAAAAAGCTGTGATACATATAAAAAGAATGAAACCTTACCATTTTCAATAGCATAGATGGACCTAGAGGGTATTATGCTAAGTGAAATTAAAGTTAATCATAAAAAGACAAATACCATATGATTTCACTTATATGTGGAATATGAAGAACAATGTAAACAAACAAAACAGAAACAGACTCATAGATACAGAGAACAGACTGATGGTTACTACAGGAAGGGGAATGGGGACTGGGTGAAAAAGGTAAAAGGATTGAGAAGCACAGATTGATCATTACAAAATAGTCATGGGGATGTAAAGTATAGCATAAGGATTTGGGTCAATAATCCTATATAATAAAAGAGAAACATGTAAATTGACCATCCCTCCATGACACTCACCAGCCAATCAGGAGTGGGTATGCAAATTAACCTGACAAAGATGACAGGTTAATTTGCATACACAGGCACCAGGTGGAGAGCAGAGCGGGAGAGCTGGCAGAGAGTGGAGCCGCTTGGGGAAATTGGCTCCTCAAGCTGCCAGACAGAGAGCAGAGAGGGGGAGCTTGGCAGAGTGGGAGGCCATGGGACCGAGACAGAGCAGGAAGGGAAAACCAAGATTGCAGGGAGCACCAGGAATTCTGGGAATAGGAGTTTTGGTGGCAGCTCCAGGACCAAAAGCAGAAGCCCAGAACGTGGGGAACACCAGGAATGCTGGGAATCATAGTTCTGGTGGCAGATGGATCTCCTAGACACTAGAGCAGTGGTTCTCAACCTTCCTAATGCCGCGACCCTTTAATACAGTTCCTCA
>NW_006282187.1:70396-86324 GCF_000327345.1 Myotis davidii
CTCTCTTCCTTTCTCTTTGAAGTAGAAAGAATATATATGTATATATATGTGTGTGTGTGTGTGTGTGTGTGTGTGTGTGAAAAATTTCAACTGCACTGAAAAGTTGAAAGAATTGAAAAATGGAAACACTGCTTACCACTTGGAACCTAAAATTAACATTTTGCTGTGCTTTATCCATCCCTTCCCCTCCTCCTCCCCTTTCTCCTCTATCCCTCCCTCTTTCCAGCTAATATTTTAGATGTACTTCAGAATTGCAGGCATCAGCACACTCCATCTGTAAGCACTTCAGCGTGTGTATCATTAACTAGAGTTTGATATATTTCAACATGTTTTTGCAGTGTTCTACTCTGATCAGCTATTAACTCTAGAATTCTTAGCCTTTCCCAACCTAATATTGGTGGTAAAAGTCTGAGATACTGTAAAATCTGAAAGTTCTTTATCTTTTAAACATATTTATTTTATTTTAAGAGCTCATTTTTAAATATGTTTTTATTGATTTTTAGAGAGAGAGGAAGGGAGAGGGATAGAGAGATAGAAACATCAATGAGAGAGGAACATCTTCGATCAGCTGCCTCCTACATGGCCCCTACTGGGGACTGAGCCCACAACCCGGGTATGTGCCCTGACCAGGAATCTAACCGGTGACCTCTTGGTTCCTAGGTCAATTCTCAACTGCTGAGTCACACCAGCCATACACTTTCTAAAGTATATGATTGTCTAATCACTATGCTGTACACCTGAAATTAATATAAAATAATGTTGAATATAAACTGTAATTGAAAAAATAAAAATTTTTTAAAAAGGGAGTCAAATTGATGCTTAGCAGACAAGTACTCCTTGAAGCCCTTTAAATCTGCTCTGGCTTTCCTCCTTTGACATGTAAGTACTTTTAATTTTCCATAGAGTTGTAGAAGAAGAATAATTACATTCATGAGTATGAGTATTTATTAAATGAAAGGTGACTAAAAATAGTAACACTTTCTCAGTGTGTGCTTAGTGAACTTTTCTGGAACAGAGGCAACAATTGAAACTACTTTTAAATAATGGTTCTTGAGCTTTTGAAGTGAACCTGTTATATTACTTCTTTTTTAAGATTTTTTTATTGATTTTTAGAGAGAGAAACATCAATATGATAGTAAAACATCAATCAGCTGCCTCCTGCATGCCCCCTCCCTGGGATCAAGCCCACAACCTGGGTATGTGCCCTGATCGAGAATTGAGCCAGCAACCTTTTGGTCCATAGGACAACACCCAACCAACTGAGCCACATTGGCCAGGGCTGACCTCTCCTTTTTCATAAACGATGTCTCTTTTGTTGTTGCTGTTAACCCTTACCAGAGGATATTTCTTCCATTGATTTTTAGAGAGTGTGGAAGGGAGGGAGGGAATGAGGGAGGGAGGAGAGAGAGAGAGAGAGAGATGGATGGGAGAGAAACATATCGATTGGTTGCCTTCTGCATGCGCTGTGACCCAGCCAGGGATCAAACCTACAACCCAAGTATGTGCCTTTGACTGGGAATTGAACGCAAGACCCTTTAGTTCACAGACTAACGCTATAATCACTGAGCCCAAATCAGCCAAGGCAACAATGTTTTATAACAAGATAAGTTTGTAAAAAGTTACTATATTAATTTAACTGTGATTGAAATTTTAATCAGTTATGTTTTCTTATTTTTAAAACTTACCCCTTTTTTCCAGAAGTATAGCTTTGAATTTTAAAAAAAATATTTTTCAAATATTATTAAAAAATAAAATTTAGATTTATTATCATTCAGCTATGACAAAGCCAACAGATCAGGAGAGGACTGCCACTGAGAAGACAGAAGCAGGAGGCAGGGCACACCATGCAGGGCCACTCAGGGAGGCACAAGGGTCAGTCAGGAGGCAGAGGGAGCCAGGGGAAAATGCAGGCAAGTACTTCTACTGTGGTTTCTGAACGAAGGAATGGGCAAGGCAGGGTAAGCAGGCCTGTGTTGGGCTAGTTTGAATAATTTCAGCCTGCTTTGGGGCATAGGGGTGGCCTGTGGTGATCAGGACACATAGTAGCCCTGAGTGTGAGAGCCTGGTAATGGAGAGGTGGTGGGTTTGTAGGTTCTGGATTCACTGATTTGCACATGAAAGATGCACTAATAGGTGAGTCCTTCACTATCTCTAGGAATTAGCTAGGCCTGGGAGGGACAGGCCCTCGAGAGTCAGCCAGGACCTCGCTGTCAAAGCATCAGAAACCCAGGTTTCATAAAGCTTCTCATCGGCTGAGTACTCCCAGCCACCTGCTCACCCTCTCTGACCCTCATCCATAAAACATGATTCTTCACAAAACCTGCCCTTCATGGGTGGTACAAGACTCAGTGAGCTAATCCATATGCTTCTCAGCCCAATAAAGGGCACAGATTGAGACAAACAAATGTAGCCTCTGCAGTGACCCAGGGAGATGGACCATAGCTCAGAGAGGTTAGGGCTCTGGCCGAGGTCACTCGGCAAGAACAATTAGATCAAATCCCTGGTGACCTCTGGAATCCCTGAGAAGAGGTGCCAGGCTCCCCAGCAGCTACCTGCTCCCAAAGAGTCACTGAAGCCCAGGGACCAGGGTGGGCGATGCCTGCAGCCCAGAACTGCCTCTACCTGCCCTCCCTACCTAGGCTCCTGGAAGCCGACTCCAAATCAATGCGCTCCATGAATGGCTCCCGGCGGAACAGCGGCTCCTCTCTCGTATCCAGCTCCTCCGCCTCCTCTAACCTGAGCCACCTGGAGGAGGACACATGGATCCTATGGGGCCGAATCGCCAATGAGTGGGAAGAGTGGCGGCGTAGGAAGGAAAAGCTGCTTAAGGTGGCAGGGATGGTGGAGGTGGGTGGGCGGTGGGAGGGCCAGCAGGGACAGACAGCAGGTCACACTCCACCAGCACCAGGGCCCCAGCACCGGCAAAGGGACAGAAGTGTAGTTGTGCAGGCACTTTCAGGGGGCCTTGCCAGGGCAGGGGGAGGGAGGGAAGAGAGTGTGAATGGGGCTGGCCAGGTAAGTAGCTGTCACACTGATGTCTCAGGCACCTATTTGTTTCCTGCCCCACTATGTTCTGTGACAAACTGGGGGAAGTACATTAAGCAGTGTGGACTCCGTCTGCAGTGCAAAGGCTCTGCAGAGCTCTGAACCACATCATGGCATAGGCAAGCCCCATCTTGGGGGCTAGACTAGGTAACCCTGGGGAGACCGCACTGGGACAGCATCCAGTCTGGCCTCCTGCTGCCCACCCTGTCCCCAGGAGCTTATCCACAAGGGCATCCCGCACCACTTCCGGGCCATTGTGTGGCAGCTCCTGTGCAGCGCTACAAACATGCCAGTCAAGAACCAGTACTCAGAGCTGCTCAAGATGTCCTCGCCGTGCGAGAAGCTGATCCGCAGGGACATCGCCCGCACCTACCCCGAGCACGAGTTCTTCAAGGGCCAGGACAGCCTAGGCCAGGAGGTCCTCTTCAATGTCATGAAGGTGAGGCCCCCACTGCTGAGGACCCCCCAACCCTACATGAAGAAGCACTGTCCACATTGGCCTGCTGTCACTGAGCCTGGCAGGACGCTGCCCTGACACTCACGTTCCCTTACAGGCATACTCTCTGGTGGACCGGGAGGTGGGCTACTGCCAGGGCAGTGCCTTCATCGTGGGCCTGCTCCTGATGCAGGTAGGTGGCCTGGGGCCAGGCTATGGCAGGACCCAGCCCATCTAAGCTGTGCTTCCAGGAGGTGGACAAAGCAGAATGTAACCCCCTATCCAGTGCTCCACTGTCAGAGCCCACCCCTGCGTCCCACTGTGACCTCTGAGAGTCCCCAGGCCAAGCCCCAGTGGGTGAGCACAGAGGGGCTGGCTGCCTGTTCTGTCCACTGTACTGTCCAGGGTCTAGAGGGGAAGGCTGTCCTCCTCGGTCACCTCCCAGGGTTGGACAGGGAATCCCAACAGGGAGCTTAAGTTAGCCAGTGTGGAGTTCGTGGGGCTGGGGTTTTGTCCAGAGAATTCAGCAGGCTTAGGAAGAGGAGAACAGAGACACTGAGAGTGGACCAGCTGGTGTCCCAACCATGGGCTCTGGAGGTGGCCAGACCTGGGGATCAAGTACCTGCCAGGTGGCCTTTGGTAGGTGACTTCAGTCTCAGGAGGTTTTCCATCAGTAAACAAGAGTGACCAGAGGTTCATTGTGAGAGTTCAGACAACCCACACAGTCCACGTTCATTAAACTTAAATAGAGCAGAAACAGGCCTAGCACAGTATTCCAGGTCCAAAAGAAGAGCAGTAAGCGTCCCCTTCCCACCCTGCCCACACTCAGCCCCCTGCCCACCTGCCCATCCCTCAGATGCCGGAGGAAGAGGCTTTCTGTGTGTTTGTGCGGCTGATGCAGGAGTATCGCCTTCGGGAGCTCTTCAAGCCCAGCATGGCTGAGCTGGGGCTCTGCATCTACCAGTTTGAGTACATGCTGCAGGTGAGTAGGGCCGGGGTGGCCCATCACCACCCACTCCTCTGCAGCCCACAGCCATCCCAGTGGGTCTATTTAACTGAAAATTCCAGGGCTGAGAAATCATATCCAGAGGTCCCAGCTCAGAAAGGGGCTCTAGTCCCCAGGGAGCCATGTGGCATTGCCCCCAAGCACACTTCCAGGGATAGGACAGAGCCAGGCATTTATAGTGGGGGCTCCTGAGAGCTCTGGGCTTCCAGAGTCCAAGGGCAGAGGGGTCAAGGTAGCTTTTGCCAGACACACCCATAACGCCCTCACTGTCTGCTCCCAGCGTGATATGGCAGAAGGAGGGAAAGTGTTGTCTGCCTGCCTTTGATGATTACAGGAGAGCCGCAGACCTTTCTGTTTATAAATAGCAGTCCCCACAGGGCACAGGGGCCACTCTTGGCTGGCAGACACTTTCCCTGTGCATACAAGAGAAGAACACACAGACACACACACACGCGCACGCACACACACACACACACACACACACACACACACACACACGGCCTGCTCCAGAAGTCTGTCACAGGTGGGGCTGTGAAACTGCACAGCAGGTGGGGGTGAGGGTTGAAGGGGAAATGGGAGGTAGGCCCTGGGATAAGCCTGGTCATAAAAGCCCCATTCCTCAGGCCCGGAAAACCGGGAGGTGCTGTTGGTCAAGAGGACCTGGTAGTGCCAACAAGCAAGGGCCCAGGGCCTGCAGAGAAGTGGCCCTGCCCAGGCTGGGTAGCTGAGAGCCCCTATAACAGAGTAGCCAGACAGTGCCAGGGAGCTCCTGGGTCTGCAAGGAAGCCTAGGGCAAGTTGCGGGAAGGGGTACCAGAGGCCCTTCTTCCAGTAAATGACATCAAGGGCGTCCTAATACTTTCTCCAGCTTATTTCCCCAGTTTCTGTCACTTTTCAGCAATCTGAAGTTCAGGCCAATCAGACCGGCATCCCCTGAGCATTGCTGGGCACAGAGCATCATGAGGGGGCAGTGGGGAGACACAACGACTGGCAAGTCAAGGAATACAGGTTGACCAGCAGTAGGTTTACACTGTGCCCCAACGCTCACTCTCTGAGTGACCGTGAGCAGTTAAGTAAACCCACCCCAAGCCTCAGAAGCTCCCTGTCAGGCTGATCATGAGGATCCTATGAGCAAAAAGGAGAGCAGATGGGCCACTTCCTACCCAAGGTGCACATCCTGCACCCATGAGCTGCTGCTATTCCTGTCACCCCTGCCTGTGTCCCCACCTCATGCTACTCAGAGTTCTGGAATATTTCAGCCTCACCCAAACACAGTGCTGAGGGCACACAGAGGAAGGGACCCAAGGGCAGACCAGAGAAGGCTTCCTGGAGGCAGAAGCACCGAGACAGCACTTCCAGGTGGAAGGAGCCTGTGGGCATGGACAGCTGTGCCTGGTGCCCTCAGGCTCCTTCTCAGTGCTGGGCCTCCTCCTCTGACCCCTCAGGAGCAGCTCCCGGACCTGAACACTCACTTCCGCTCCCAGAGCTTCCACACGTCCATGTACGCCTCGTCCTGGTTCCTCACACTCTTCCTGACCACCTTCCCACTGCCTGTCGCCACTCGTGTCTTCGACATTTTCATGTATGAGGTCAGGACCCCTTCACCCTCTTGCTCTCCCAGAGGCCCCACACTGGAAATAAATTTCAACCAAGGAAGGGCCAGGGTTTGGGGAGGGATCGGAGAAGCACTGTCCCCACTGCCTTTGCAGGGCCTGGAGATCGTGTTCCGGGTAGGCCTCGCCCTGCTGCAGGTGAACCAGGTGGAGCTGATGCAGCTGGACATGGAGGGCATGTCCCAGGTGGGCCAGGGGCCCAGGAAGGGTGGGATTGCCCCCCACCCAGGGTAGGTGAAGTGAGACGCTTGGAGTTCCTGAGCAGCCTGATCCTTTTCTATCCCCTGTGCCCCCTGAGGCCTCCCTGGAGAACCAGGCTGGGCACTAAGGAGCTCCAGGCTCTGCCAGACACAGTCCAGGGCCAGCAGCTTGGCAGTGGGGAGAGAGGAAGGCCCAGGCCCTGGCTCTGGGAGGTTTCACCCCCTGCTTTCTCTTGCCCCCAGCTTTGTGTCCCCCAAAATCTTTGTGGTGAATAATTATACTAGCCAAACCACGGGGCCTTGGGTGTGGTTTTTGGCCTAGGAACTGGGCCAGGTGAGGACAAAGGAGGGAGTGAGGGGTCTGGGCAGCCTCACTGGCCTATCCAACCCTGGCTTCCCTGCTTCTCACTGCCATGTCCCCACCATGCAGGCTCCTGCCCCCTCCCAGTGTCCTCCAGCTGGTACTTCAGAGAAGAATACACAAAGGCCACAGTTGTGTCCACAGACACGAATGTTCATTGTCTGCAGCTGCTAGAGCGGGCCAGCTGGGCTGGGGAGCAGGAGCCAGCCTGGCCCCAACCAATAGCAAGCTGTGTCCACCAGTGGCTCACACTTAACCCTTTATAGAGGCCCCAGGCGAGCAGACCCATGAGGGGTCTTCCCTCCAGGTTGCTCCTGGCTGTCCCAATTCTACAACCTTTTCAGTATCCTCTCACCGCCCTGAGTGCAGCACGCCTCCCCCTTCCTCTAAGAAGGTGCCCTGTGCTCAGACCCTACCTCAACCCACTCCCAGGCCTTTGCCCTCAGGAGCTCCTGCAGCCTGCTTTTCCCCTGCAAACTGAAGTCCTGGCTGCTGGCAGCTTCTCTCCAGATGCCTTCTCACACTCACTCACTTGCTCCACAATGATGGAGCACCCACAACAGGCAGGCCAGGCACTGCACTGGGTACATGGTGACATCCAGGCAGATCTGCTTCTGCCCTCCCTCCCTCCTCCAGGGCAATGAGCACAGCAGGCACAGAGGGGCTCAGGCGCCCCCCTACACACCCTTATAATCAGTGACTGCCTGTGTTCCCACAGTACTTCCAAAAGGTGATACCCCATCAGTTCGACAGCTGCCCAGATAAGCTGATCCTCAAGGCTTACCAGGTCAAGTACAACCCTAAGAAGATGAAGAGGTCAGTACCCAGCAGCCAGGGCGCTGGTGGAAAAGAGGTCCCTGGTGGTGGGATAGTCACCGTGTCAGCCTTCTCCTCTGCAGGCTCGAGAAGGAATACGCAGCCATGAAGAGTAAAGAGATGGAGGAGCAGATCGAAATCAAAGTGAGTTCCTAGGGAAGGGGGACAGGGGCCCTTGGGAGCTTCCATCCCAAGTGGGTGGCCACTAGGGGGCAGCCCTGCCCAGCACATGAGGCACACCAGACTGCCCTTCTGAGGGGTTGACTCTCTGTGTGAGGGAGGGCTCACCTGGAACTGGGGACACAGAGGTGGACAAGGTGGACCTGGCCTTGTGGGGCTCCCATTGCAGTGAGAAGACAGTCAGTGAACTAATTAGTATAGAGTATGAACTCTAGAAAAAACTCTGGATAAAATGTGTAGGGGAGATTGCTGCAGGTCCAGGGAACTGAGTGCTAAAGGCCCAAGCAGCCGCAGGCCTGAGGGGCTAGAGGAACGTCAGGAATGCTGCCCTCAGTGGTGGGAGCCCCGAGGTAGGAGGGGGCCATATGCAGGGAGGATAGGCCAGTGTACTGCACTCATGGCCCCTGGCTCCCCCTGGTGCCTGGCCAGCCAGCCCTACTAGGTTTGGGGGTACAATTCTGTCACCAACTCCAATATGTGAGGTTTTTCCCCACACCACCAAGCAATTTTCCAATGCCAGCTGGGTATCCTACAATTCAGCTCAATTCTGACACCATCTACTTGGAGATGGTGTCAGATCCCACAGGTTAAGGGCATTGTCTCACAAGACTGCCACTCCCCCCTTCAGAAGCCAGTCTCAAGTCCAGATTGTCACCTATTCTTCTGGCCAGCTGGCTGTAGATCATAGGTTCCTGTGATTCCCTTCTCGGGTTCGATTAATTTGCTAGAGTGGCTCACAGAATTCAGAGAAATATTACTACTAGATCACTGGTTTGTTATAAAGGATTTAGCTCAAGAACAGCCAGATGGAAGAGATGCATAGGAACAGGTTTGGGGACAGGGCACAGAGCTCCCTGCCCTTTCCATTTATACCACACTCACAGAACCTCCAACCATTCATCAACCTGGAAGCTCTCCAAACCCATACTGTGGGGTTTTATGGGATTTCATTACACAGGCATGATTGTTTACATAATTTGCCATCAGCAATTTATTCAAACCTCCAACCCATCTCTTCTCCCTAGAGATCTGGGGATAGGACTGAAAGTTCCAACTCTCTGACACATGGTTCGGTTCCCTGGGAACCAGCCCCCATCCTTAGGTGGCCAAGGGACTTTCCAAAAGTCCTCATTAACATAACAAAGGACACCTTTTTCTCTCTCTCCTCACTTAGAAAATTCCCAGGGTGCTCTGTGCAGGACTGCTTGGAAGACCAAATATATATTTTTTACTATAAATCATATCACAAGGGGTTTTTTGAGTGTGCAGAGTCTCTGAACCCAGTCTTCCCTCCTCTCCCCCTGCTTTCATCCCTCCACACATGATTTTAGTTATTCATTCAACAAAAATTTATTGAGCACCTACTTTGTGCCAATCACAGCAGAGAGTGAGGGTCCTCAGTCCAGTGGGGGTAGGGGGACAGACATAAACACAAACCCCAACACAGCCTGGCTCTGTCCTCTGTCTAAAGACTGGCAGACTACCACAGTGGCTGAGACTGGAGTCCCGCAGACCAGGGTTCAAATGCCAGCTCTACCACAGACCAGCTGTGTGCCCCGGGAAAATGAATTCACCTCTCTGATCCTCTCAGTGTCCCCGTCTGCAAAATGGAAATGATACTTACTCTACTGTTCAATTTATTATTATCACCACCACCACCACTATCATCATCATCCCCTCATCCCCACGTCCTCTAGAAGGCAAAGGCAAAACCTAGATTAGAATCCAGTCCTGCCACCCATTCCTGAGTGGGAAAGAGAGCATCATTGTTCTGTCCCTGGTTGTAGGATTTCCAGAAATAGTTTTGTGTCTTGAATTTTTTAGCATCTCTGTTTCTCAGAAGTGGCACCCTGACTGATGCACTAGTCCAAGCTGTGTGTGTGTGTGTATGTGTGTGTGTGTGTATGTGTGTGTGTGTGTGTGTGTGTGTGTGTGGTGTCTTACTCATACACAGACAAGGCCTGCTCCCATCTGGTGACTATGAGGGCTCAGCATTAGGTAGGTATACAGCAGACCATTGGACCACATGTTCTTGGAAATTTCCCATGAGAGGAGGTATTAAAGGATTCAGGCAGGTGCCTTCTCTCTTAGCCCTGTCCTTTTCTCTTTCACCTTTAGCCTGTTTTAAAATATACCTGGGATTTGTTTTAACTGCCTTTGAAAGAAGAGTTTATTACAGTTTCAAAGAGGCAGGGCACACCAGGCCATGAAAGGCCATATGGGGAAGCATCAGGGTTGATCAGGAGGCAGAGAGATCAAGGGGGAAAATAGGGGCCAGAGGCTTTATTGTGGTTTTCAAGCAAAGGAATGGGCAAAGCAGGGTGGGCAAGTTTGAGCAAGTTTAGGATTGACTAGTTTGAATAATTTCAGGGGCTATAGGAGTGGTCCCTAGCTGTCCTGTGACAATTTCGGGAGGGAAATATTGGCTTATATGTGAGAATTAGATAAGAAAGGTGTGTGTGTGGAGAGGTGGGAAGGGGGCACACTGTGGATTGGCTGGTTTGCCTTGTCAAGCAGGTTGTTTACTATCTGTAGGAATTAGCTAAATCCTGGGAGGGGCAGTCTCTCCAGGATTAGCAAGGCCTCAGGATGTCCAAGCATCAAAAATACAGAAAAAAAAAAATGTTAAGCTCTTACTAGTACATAGCCCCCCAAGTTTTTGCACTCGCTCTCTCTCTCTCTCTCTCTCTCTCTCTCACACACACACACACACACACACACACACACACATACACTTTCCCTTTGGAGTAAGCAGGAGAGAGGTGAGTTGTCTGCAGGGCACATTCAGCTCCTCCAAGGATGGCTGTGTTTATGCCAAAGAAATCCAAAGGTCATGGATCAAGACTCTGGGTTCCAGATCACTTTGAGGGACAGAGACCTGCCCTCTGAAACAGCTTGGGAGGCTCAGGCAAAACACTGCCTCATTCCAACTCAGTTTCCCCATCCATCATATAAATCAAAGGTCATCAATCAAATCTGCCATCTCTCCGAGCAGTTGCTTCATAGGAAAACCTAAAACCACAAATATCTGACCAGAATCCACGAGCACAGGATGGAAGACAAAAGCAAGGGAGATGGCCTTCCCCCTGGCTGGGGGGAAGTAACGATTGTTGGGCACAGCTAGCTGGCTGTCAGTGGGTCACAAAGATGTAGTTGTCGAGCTGAAGGAAGTATGGGTGTTCAGCAAGATCTCCTACCCTGGACCCAAATTCTGAGAGGAGTTTGTCAACTGAAAATTGAACTCTGAGGCTGGAAGCAAAGCAGTGAAGGATGGGGCCTGTCTGATAGCAGCTTCCCCCAAAATGCAGAAGCCTTTGCCCTGTGGGAAGTGGACAGGCCTGAGCATGGAGTACTAGCAGATTCCCAAGGAGGGCATGGGTACAGACCACCCAGCTCACACACATTGTGTAACCACAAAAGTGCTCGCATTATTTTTACTGAACTAAGGCTTATTTAAAAAAAAAATCTGCCCAACTGGCATGGCTCAGTGGTTGAGCATCAACCTATGAACCAGGAGGTTACAGTTCGATTCCTAGTTAGGGCACATGCCCAGGTTGTGGACTCAATCCCCATTGCGGGAGCGTGCAGGAGACAGCCAATCAGTGATTCTCTCTCATCATTGATGTTTCTATCTCTCTCTCCCTCTCCCTTTCTGAATCAGTAAAAATATATTTTTTAAAAAATTTAATGGGCCGTTCTGAATGGGAATTGGCCCTGTTTTTTGGGATCACTGACCCAAAATGTAAGCCTCTAGCTCTGTCCTTCTAGGAGTTGGCCTGGCCCCTTGGGGGATAGACCTCTGTATAGAAGTGGAAGGCAGGATCTGATATGCTCTCCCCTCTCCCCACATAGAGGCTTCGAACAGAGAACCGACTTCTGAAACAGCGGATTGAGACCCTGGAGAAGGTGAGGGGTATGCCACCTGCCTGTCAGACACTGAACTCTCCAGGCTCCAAGCAGGACCCAACAGCCAGAGGGCCAGCAAGCCTCCTGCCCTAGGCCTTACCATGAACCCCACTGATATTTGAGCTGCCATATAATTTGACCGTGGGGAAAATTAGCTTGGAGCTGGAGGTTGAGTGATAACCTAGTTAAGTGCAATCACCACAACCCATTTGTGTCCGGTGCCCTCCAGGGCTGTCTGGGTGGAGAGGAGGAGGTAGAACTGCTATTTTGACTGAGGTGCCTGGAACTGGGCCACAAGACACCCCACCCTGTAATTTGAAAGCCCTGCCCTCAAAAGGAAGGAGATGGGAGTGAAGGAATAGGGGGTGGTCTTGCCACTGGATCCATGATGGGGTGCCACAACCTTGACCATGGCCCCAATCTTGTTTTTAAAAATGAAAGTAGAGTTGGAGGCCCCTCTTTCTGCTCTACCTTCATTTTCACTTGACCCTGCATGGACCACAGGTTGTCCACGGGATTTTATTGCCCTTGCCCCAAAGCCTCCATTCTTGTTCAGCCTCCAAATCAAAGTTGCTGAGTTTTCCCAGTTGGCCTTAGTTGGCCCCAGTCATGAGCCCAGCTGACTTCCCACTCAGCTCACATACAGACCCCTCTCCTGGAAGGAACTGGCTTTGGCTTTGGTCTTCCTCCAGGTCCTGTCATGCTGGTTTTCTGGTTCTCAGGTTTCACTCCTGTCTCCCCTGCTTCTAGACATAGTTCACTGTGTTAGTGACAAGTGGTTCTTGTCTGTCTCTCCCCCTCTCCTGTCCCGCACCTTCTGCTCTGCCTCCTCCCCCTGTTGCTGGGAACTCCCTCGCCGGGTAGGAGAGTGCTGCTCTGGCTGATAGGTTAATCCAGGTACTGTAGCTTTTCTTCTGACTCTCCTGTTTCCTTCCTAGTCTCTACACATGACAGCCAATACTTCCTCCTCCCTGGTTGCTGCCATGGGTGAGGGGGACAGGCCTGGCACCATGCATGGGGGTGGCTGGGGACTGCTTCTCAGGAAAACAGAGGTTCCATCTAGAGGAGGTGGCTGTGCGTGTGCAAACGTGGCAACTGAGGGTATGTCTCTGTGTCTGTGAGTGTGTGTACACACACAGGGACACAAAGTTTCCTCCCTCCAGGAGATACAGGTGAGGACCTAGGAGGGCTCAGGGAACCTGAGGGTGCATCAACAGCAGGCCTTAGTGTGTGCATTGCTGAGCCTCCCGCACCCACACATATACACCATCCCTTCTGGCCTTTCACACTCTCTGCTTCCACCTGCAAGGCCTGCCGTCTTCTCTCATTCACCTGCTTCTGCTGCTGCCTTATCTTGAATGGCTTTATCTGGAAGCTTCTGCCTGCCACCTGGTGGCTCCAAGCATGGAATGGGGGGGGACCCACATTGGATGGGGTGAGGGGATGAGGCTGGGTGGGGTAGATAAGAACTGAGGAAGGCCAGGGGAAAGGCATATTCCACCTCCCAACCCTGCCCTGGGGAGCCAGGCCTCAGCTGCCCCACCCTCACCAGCAGAGCCTGAGCTCTGGTGTGCCATCACCCTGGATAAGGACTTGCTTCTCCTCCCCTGGGACAGAGGTCAACAGCCAGAAGTCAGGAGGGGACAAAGCTGTCAGCAGCCCCAGCCTGTGGCTCCGTCTTCATTTAAGCACCACAGAGCTTGGACCCCAGGTTGAGAACCGGTGTCTTCCTCCAGGGTCCGCCTGGTGTCCTGTACCTGCCTACCCCTCACCCTTGTTCCGAGGTCCCGTGGGCGCCCCATCCCAGACTCTGAGTGAAGGAGGCCTCACCCCTCTCCCACTATTCCTCTGCCCTCCTTGGGACTCCTCTAAGGTGGGCCTGAGGCAGGGCCTGGCGTGTGACCAGAGGGTCATGCCCTATCCTCCATCGGCTCAGGGACAGGTGACACGGGCGCAGGAGGCCGAGGAAAATTATGTCATCAAGCGGGAGCTGGCGGTGGTGCGGCAGCAGTGCAGCTCAGCAGCAGAAGACCTGCAGAAAGCGCAGAGCACCATCCGGCAGCTGCAGGAGCAGCAGGTACCAGCAGGCCACCGTGGTGAGGCCACACTCCAACCCTCCGCTTGGGTGGGGAGAGCACCCAGAGCTCAGTGCATACTCTCCCCCAGCCCCTCAACAATCAATCCCTGTCCTGAGGGAGAATACGGTTTCCATGTTCCACCACCCTCGGGGGTGCTTGGCAGGGCCCTCTTCCTGGCACAGGCATTCAACCTTGACTGATGGGCCTGTGATTCCTTGGTGTCTCCCCAAGGTCTTTGGAGATATTGGGCTTCCCCAGGGGTCAACCATGAAGGTTAGGAGCTAGGATGAGGGACAAGGGAGGGGGCTCCCTTCTCCAGTACCCAGGACTTTGCCCTCTCAGAGGAGAGTCTGGTCTATGCCCACTACACTGAACTGGCAGGGTTGGCATGAGTGGGCAGTGCAAGTCTGTTATGGGGTCTTGAACTCAGTGGTGGGAAGGACTCAGAGGCTAGAGCACTGTGCAAAGATCTGCAGAACCTTCCTTCAGATTTACCCAGCAGGCTTCTTCCTTATCTATTGACCTGCCAACGGCTGCAGCCCCCAAGTTCAGAATGCACATGTGCACACATGCCCTGGACGGACAGAGAAAGATGCTGTAGGTTCCCTGAGCCCCTACACTACAATCCAGACCTGATCCCAACAAAGCCTGGCAGTGAAGTGGGCTCCCTGATTTGGAGAAACCTCAGGTGTCAAGAAACAATGGGTGGAGAGAAGGAGGGGTAGTTCCCTGGGAGGACCTCTCACCCAGGCCTGGAGACCTCGGCTCAGGCTTTAGTTCAGGAATTTAAGTTGATTCTTTGTCCCTGGAGACAGGGACAGGGAGCTTCGCCATTTCTCACCTGTGTCCACCTCCCACCCCTCACCTGCCAGTGCTGTGGCCCCCAACTTGCTCTGAAGCAGCTGGGCCAATGGGGAAACTGAGACTGGACTCATCCCACCACTGGCATGATGCCCTCTTTCAGGCTAAAGAGACACCTGCCACTCCTGAACTCTGACCTTTAGGGGATGCAGAGATGGGTGAGGCAGGTAGTGCCATAGACACTGGCCCTTGAGCACAATCTCCTTGGGTGTGAGCAGAGGGTCAGCCTGGCAGGGCTGGAGCTTAGTATGAGGACTGAAGCCCACCTGGGCCAAGGGAGGGCCACTGGCACCCATGGATGTCAGAGGCCCAAAGTGGTCGAGGGCAGCAAGCAGGCCTGGGTAGCTGGACAGGAGGCCAGTGGAGGGGGGTGGTGGTAGTAGAGGGCAGGGGCCACCCTCCAGAGAATGCCCTGCCAGGCCACCAGGGCAGTGAAATGGGGACCCAGCAAACTCTTTTCCCATCCTTTCCCATTTAGATATGGGGGAAGAGAGAGGAGAGAGGTGAAGAAAGAGGGCCCAGAGTGCCATAGCCCTGAGCCCCACCCTCTCCACACCCACCCCAGCAGTCCTGGGGACCAGCCATTAGCATCCCTCCGGGAGTATCCTGAGACCATGGAAGGTCCCCTTCAGTAGGTTCCCTCTGTGTGACTTTCTCAGGAAGGAGACTAGGCCTGGTCATCAGGGTCCCCATGATAGGGTTACACTCTCCTGCCATGAAGGCAGAAGGCACAGGAAGAGGATCCAGTTTTTCTCCTGATTTTTTACTCTACCCACAGCCTGAGCCCCCTCCCAGCCCTGGGGCTCTGGAGAGTAGGAGGCAAGTCCTGAGCTCACAGCCAGCTGGCAGGAAGGCTGCCCACCCTTCAGCTACAGCCTGGGAACTGATGCAGCTCTCCCTCTGTCCCCAGGGCAACCCTCGCCTCACCGAGGACTTTGTGGCCCACCTGGAGACTGAGCTGGAACAGTCAAGGCTGCGGGAGATGGAGACACTAGGGGCCCTACGGGAGATGCAGGACAAGGTTCTAGACATGGAGAAGGTGCAGCTGGGCAATCCGGTGTTTGGGAGGCTCTGGGGGAGGGAAGGTGGGGTGATGCATGCCCTTAAGGAGGTACATAATCAGTCCTGAACAAGGAAAAGGGGCTACCAGGGGAACCATGGGGAGTGTCCTGGGATCAGATCCTCCTGCTTCAGCAGTCCCAGGGAGCCCAAGATTGCTTCCCGCATGGTCTCTACGGGAGGGTCTGGGCAGATAGGAAGTGGGCCGCTCACCCCTAGGACCTTCCCAAGTCCTATAGGCACACACACACACATTAGGGCACGCCCACCATCATGCACCAGGTAGAGAAAGCAGTGTACTGGCTTTCATGGGCTTCCTGGACAGTCTGTCCTACCTGTGTGTCTCTCCATCCCACCCCACCCCACCC
>NW_006282187.1:86345-92884 GCF_000327345.1 Myotis davidii
TAGGTTCCAGGAGGGAAGGAGGGGAAGGGAAATCCCAGGTCCAGCAGAGCTGCTCACCCAACCTGAACCTCCATGGAGACTTCACCAAGGGGGAAATTAGGGGCCACCCTCTCCTGCCTGCAGCCCTGAAGGGGACCCCAGGCCTCCTGGGTCAATCCCCAGCTGCTTTCACACTGACTATTGACTCAGCTTCTACAAAGCTGCCAAAAGAGGGGAGGCAGCAGGACATAGTCACTCTGGCAGAAGCCGCCCACCCACCTGGAGCCTGCACTATTCTGGGTGCCCCCAGGTGTCTCTGCCACAGCCCTCAATCCCCATCAGCTATCCAAGAGCTGGGCTTCCCTCCACATTGGAGGGAAATGTGTACCCAGTAGATCCTGGCTCTCTCCCCTGATTCTGACCCAAACAAGGGTCAGTGAGGTCCCAGGGTGGCAAACTGGATTTTGTTCCCAAAGGCCAGAACACAAATCTCTCATCCCTAACCCTTGGGAAGCCAAGACAGGGCCTGGGCTGACCCTAAGTGGGTCCCCAGGAAGAGGGGCTACCTGGGGAGGAGTGGGTACAAGGTGCCAAAGTCCAGTCTTCTCAGCTTCTGCTTGGGCAGGTCCTGGCTCTGGCCCCATAGGAATGGATCTCAGATTCCCAGGTGGGAAGGCACTGGTCCCAAACCCAGCCTGCCTGGTGTCCTCAGCAGTAAGATTTATGGTGTTGCCCTAAGCCAGTCCTGTGAGAGAGCAGGTACTGTTTTTATAGCCATTTTAGTTTTATTGATTTTAGAGAGAGGAAGGTGGGGAGAGAGAGAGAGAGAGACAAACATTGACATAAGAGAAAAATCTATGAGGGGTGCAGGGTGGAGGGAGTCAATGAGGAAAAAGGGGGGAACATCTGTAATACTTTTAAAAAAGAAAGATCAATCTGTTGCATGTACCCCAGCTGGGGTTGGATCTGCAACCTGGGTATGTGCCCTGACCAGGAATCGAACCCACCACCTTTTGGTGTACGGGATGATGCTCCAACCAAATGAGCCACACCGGCCAGGGCTCTGGCAACCATTTTATAGGTGAGAATCTACAGCTGGGGCCACAGAGGTGGATCTGCTCCCATGGGCCTCTCCCAGCTGGGCTACCCCAAGTAGAGCCCACAAGAAATAAGGGAAGGCATCTTGGCCTACAGGAAGGGGATGCATGGCTACCAGCTGCCCTAGGCTCTGACCACTCCTGTCCCCCTCAGAGGAACAGTTCACTGCCTGATGAGAACAACGTGGCCCAGCTACAGGAGGAGCTAAAGGCACTCAAGGTGCGGGAGGCCCAGGCGGTGGCCTCTGCAAGGGAGCTGAAGCTGCAGCTGCAGGAGCTCTCGGACACCTGGCAGGTGAGGCCCTCGCCAATGGACAGGAAACTGCGGTGCAACCAGGAGGTCGGCCACCCTCCATGCTTAAGAGCCCCTGGCTGACCACCGGCCTCTCTTGGCAGGCCCATCTGTCCCGCGGGGGCCGCTGGAAGGAGTCCCCACGGAAGCTGGTCCTGGGCGAGCTGCAGGACGAACTGATGAGCGTGCGTCTGCGCGAGGCCCAGGCTCTGGCCGAGGGCCGAGAGCTGCGGCAGCGCGTGGTGGAACTCGAGACGCAGGTGGGCCGCAGCCGCCCTCTCAGGGTCTTGGTGTTCACGGCTGCTTCCTTGGGTAGGCCATGACCCCCGCCCGCACGTCCTCCCTCCTCCAGGACCACATCCACCGCAACCTTCTGAACCGCGTAGAGGCAGAACGCGCGGCGCTGCAAGAGAAGCTGCAGTATTTGGCTGCGCAGAACAAGGGGCTGCAGACACAGCTGAGTGAAAGCCGCCGCAAGCAGGCAGAGGCCGAGTGCAAGGTGCCCCCTTCCCGGATCCCGCCTTCCCACCCCAACCCCTGCCTGCCTCGCTCTTGACCAGCCTTCTTCCCACTGCCCTCAGAGCAAGGAGGAGGTGATGGCGGTGCGCCTGCGAGAGGCGGACAGCATGGCTGCGGTGGCTGAAATGCGGCAACGCATTGCAGAGCTGGAGATCCAGGTGAGGGGGTGGGGTGGGGTGAAGCCTGCTCCAGGCCTGGATGCTGCCTGACCCCCTCTAACCTGGCTCACCCACAGAAGGAGGAGGGCCGCATCCAGGGCCAGCTGAACCACTCAGACTCTTCGCAGTACATCCGGGAGCTCAAGGACCAGATAGAGGAGCTGAAGGCCGAGGTGAGCGCGGGAGGGACCTGAGAGCCCTGCGTGCCCTCATTTGGTGTCCAACCAGAAGTCAGTGTCTGCCTGGGGTGCGGGAGAGGAGGGTGCCCAGGGACAGGTGGGTCCACACATCCAGTTGCCGTCCGGCCCCAGGTGCGACTACTGAAGGGCCCGCCATCCTTTGAGGACCCACTGGCCTTTGACGGGCTACATCTGGCCCGGCACCTGGATGAGGACTCACTGCCATCGTCCGATGAGGAGCTGCTGGGCATGGGCGTGGGCGCAGCACTGCAGGATACACTCTACCCGCTGTCCCAAGACGCTCGCTTCCTCCGCAGTCTGGAGCGGCCAGCCAAGGACAGTGAAGGCAGCTCAGACAGCGATGCCGAGGAGCTGGCCACACCCTACAATCAGGGCCTGGACAACTGAGGCCCTGCCCTTGAGCCTAGAGCTGGGGTGGGGGAGGGCCTCCAGGGCCACACTTAAACTCCAAATCCACTCCAAGGGACACAGCAGGATGCAGAGGGTAGAGCTGGAGGCTGAGGATCCTCAGGGTACCTGTCATACCCACCCTCCCCAGCACTGTTTAACCATCTTGGTCAGTACCCCTCTAGGCCCAGTTGCCTGGAAATCTGCCCCTCTTAACAGAAAGGGCACGAGAGGACACAGAGGTCCCAGGACTGGTAACAGAAAGCTCCCTCCTCCCACCAGGCCTGGGTAACAGGAGGGTAGCCCTGCTGGGAAGGGCCAACGAGCTGGAAGAGACCTGAGGAAGAAGGGGCCACTCTGGGCTGGATGTCAACACCTCACAATGTTCCTGGGGATCCCTGGCTTCCAGGGACAGATGGCCAAGCTGGGCTTTCCTGCCTGATGCAGGTCTCATGGCCCAAGCAGAACCAAAGTCCCCCTTACTGTGTACAGGGTCACCTGGGGTGTGCACAGCCAGCAGGAACCAGGCCAGGGCAGTGCCTGTCCCTGCTTCTTGGGAGGGGGGGGGCCAGAGCAGCTGAAAGGATGTCATGAGACCCAGGTCCCCAGTGCTCCTACATCTTCCTCTGTGAAGCACCTCATCACCCCATCTTGACCAGTGATGGAAGGGCTCCGCCACCCAGGCTAGCCTCCCCTCCAGGAGTCCCCAGCCTCCACTTCCCTTCCTTCCCTGGGTTCCCCAGCCCCACCCTTTTGCCAGGGCCAAGCCCCAGGAGAGGAGGCTGCCCAGAGGAGTGGCATTCCCATGCCTCCTTCCGCATGGTGGTCCTGTGGTCTCTGCAGTCAGAGCCAAGAATGGTGCCAAAGTCCAACAATGCTCCCCCAGACCTCTCCCCTTTCAGGGCCTTTTGACTCTTGGGGCTCCTGGAGCCTGAAGCGGCCTCCTCGGCGCCTCCTGGAATGGGGATTCATGCTCAGCCCCCCACTGCTTCCCACTTGCCCACTTCTCAGTGTTACAAAGCCTGGGGACCAGGGTGGGCATCGCGGGGCTCTTCCATGTGCCTCTCACACTGCCCACCACCATTTTGCACACTGCCTGTTCACACTCCACATGTCGCCCAGGTGGGGATAGAAAATAAAGTGTATTTACACAGTCACAAAGAAGGGACACTGAGTAAGGGGACTGCAAACAGCCTCAGGGCCACAACCCCTGGCCCAACTTAAAACAATAGGGAGAGGAGCAGGCTATCCTTGTCCTTGGGAGCCTCCCAGAAAGGTAGAGGTTATAGCAGGATAGCAGGGGTGCCAAAGAAGTGCCCAGGTTGGGGTGCAGCATGAAGAGGAAGGAGCATTTGCTGGTTCAGAGTGAGCAACTGCGTGAGGTTTGGGAGAGATGGTTAGTATGGGGGAACAGGTCACAGAGAACTTGGATGTCAGGCTCACAGATGAAGCCTGATAGCCTGATATTTTCACAAGGGTGGCTCAAGATGGTGAGGACAAGGGGCATGATTTCTCTCCTGGGTGACCCAGCTTGGGCCTCCC
Organism: Myotis davidii; assembly: GCF_000327345.1. NCBI lineage: Eukaryota > Metazoa > Chordata > Mammalia > Chiroptera > Vespertilionidae > Myotis > Myotis davidii. The sequence goes on from NW_006282187.1 coordinate 90,520, forward strand.
CTGAGAGATGTGGAGCAATTTGGGGGTCTCAAAATCTGATTGTGTTCATTAAGCCATACTTCCTGAGGCCCTCCTGGTGCTCTGCCCCATGTCTGGCTCTAAGGGATCCCCAGGGTATTGGAGGTGACAAACACTGGTGTGGGAGAAAGAGTTGAGCCTTCATGCTGATGTGACAAGTGATCAGTAGATGAATGAGCAGGAAGATCAGGGAAGGCTTAAGCATGAAGGCAAGACATGGCAGGGACCAGCAGGAAGCACATGATAGAAGGAACAGGAGAGAGTTGGCATGGCCAGACCAGGAAGTGGTTTCTCTAGTCAGAAGCCAAGTTTGCTATTTGAACTGAGGGCAGTGGGGAGCTATGGAGAGCTTAGGTGAGGGGAACACCATCAGATGGACCATAGTGTTGGGGTTCAGTGAGGAAGCCAGGACAAAGACCAAACTGAGCCGGGCAGTGGGGAGAGAGAATACGAGCTCCCCTCAAGGAACCGGGACTGCTGAGCAGCAGGGCAGGATGTGTGATGCACTCGGACAGCCAAGTTCCGTATATTGTCCCATCACTTAACAAACAGCTCCCGTGGGCCCATGCACCATTCCCAACATACAGAATTAACACTGAGACCCCCAACAGTTTCTCTGTTTCCTGCTTTCATAGGGTAATTCCACCCCACTGGCTTCCCAGGTGGGGTAGGGCCCCAAGGGAAACTGAGGTTCTGCCCTGCTCCCTCTTGGGGCTGGCCCTGAGGTCCTGACTGCACAGTAGGTAAGGAGCCAGCACCCACCTTTGGGTTTGTCTCACATTCTGGAAGGAAAGACTCATGGGTCCTTGCCAGGGCTCAGCTAGAAAGAGAACCTCTGTTTTGCCATGGAACTCAACCTTGAATGAGGGAGCATGCTGTGTGCCCTCAACACATTGACTCTCAGGGGTGGAGGTGGTAGGGTCCTGCTGGGATAGGGCCAATTTCTCCTCAGACCCTAGGTTGGGAGGTTACCATATCTGGGGGGGGGGGGGGGGGGACTGGGTGATCTGTGTCTGACAGGAACCTGGCTGCAGGGTGGACTATGAGGACTGGGTCTATGGGCAGAAAAAGGGCTGAGAACCCAACGAGTCCTGCTCTGTCCTTTTACCTGCCCTGAGGATTGTGGTCCTTGCCAGGCCTCCATCATTCTTGGTGTGAAGCAGGAAACCCTTATGGAGGGAGGAAAGGCCTGGGAGTGTTTCCTGAAGGAGCACTTAGGAAGAAGGGCCTGGGCTGGGGCTTGAGGAATCAGGGTGACTGGGTTATGGGAGGAAGGGCAAGGAATTATGACCAGAGGAGACAAATGAAGATATTGGTTGTCTCTAGTGAGGACCCTGGTTTGGGGAGAATACCCTAAGTTGGGAGGATAAGTGAGGTCCCTGAGTTGTGAGCCATAAAGGGGCATGGTGAAGACTCCCTGGTCTCCCACCCAGCGTTGGAAGAGGTTACCCTACAGGCACCTCCCCATACTGTCCAGGAGGGTCCTGCTCCCTATAGGAGGTCCTTTTGAGGAGGCCCCTGCACTGCAGCCTCCTGGGTGAGCAGAGGGCAGTGTGCCCCAAGTAGGGAATCCCCAGAGGAAACAGAGCAATCCCCCTCCCTCCAACACACCGGGGCATGCAAGGTAAGGGGGTGCACACTGGGAAGAGGGGCCCTCCGACCCCCAGCGAGCCCCTCCCACGTGTCTTCTCCCTCTCCCAGGAGTTGCTGGCTCCCCTGGCCCAATGTGGGAAGAGCTTGAACACACTAGTTCACCCATTGGGACCCTCCTAAAGTTTCCAACAGAAGTCAGATGGGGAAAAAACCTACATTCACGCACATGAGTGGGTGTGCCTGGCTAGACCTCGCTTGGCATCGCCCAGTCCCACCGCAGCCTCAGCCTCGCCCCCACGCCAACTATACACATGGGATGGGGGCTGAGGAAGGAAGCGGGGCTCCTGGGGAGCGTGTCCCAGGCCAATGGGGCGAAGCTCGAGGGGAGGGCTTTGGCAAAAGGTGTGGGTGGGTCGCGAATTTGGGCCAAAATTCTACGGAGACCTGGATTCCAGAAGGAGGAGACCAGGGTCTAAGACCAAGAGGTGTAACGGGAGGGTCGGATGCTAAGGCGGAGATGGAGTGTGGTGGGCGGAGTTAGAAGAATCTGACTCAGTGGAAGGTCTCCACCTCCACGACGGTCCAGTCACCCTGCGGGGAAGCCACGTCGTCCGGGGAGAAGCTGGTGACAGAAGTGATACTGGCGCGGGACTCGTCCAGAGGAGACAACAGTTCGGCCCAGCGACCCAGTTCAGCATCGCTGAGCGCAGTCCGGGCGCCGCCCGCGCTGCCACCACCCCCCGCGCTCCCGGGG
>NW_006282187.1:93344-95347 GCF_000327345.1 Myotis davidii
GGGCCGAGGCCAGCGCCAGGGTCAACCGTGGGCCCGGGATCGGGGCATCGGGACCGGGGGTTGGGGGACGGCGTGGGGTCTGAAGAGGGGGTGAGGCAGGGGGAGAGGGAAGGGCCTGCAGAGGGGACAAGACTAGAGAAGGTGGAGCCGGAGGAGGGGGCGTGGCCATTGGAGGGGGAGGGTCTTGCAGAGAAGGCAAGGCCAGAGTTTGGGTTTGCACAGAGGCCATAGCCAGGAAAGGATTGGACGGAACAGGAGTAGCCTGCAAAGGTGGTGAGGCCAGAGAAAGTGAGACCTGTAGAGGGGACAGGGTCTGAGAAGAGGGAGAGACCTGTAGAGACAGTGTGTCCAGAGAAGATGGACTCTGTGGAGGGGGCGTGTCCAGGGGAGGGGCTTGCAAAGCTGGTGAGGCCAGAAAATATGGGGCCTGTAGAAGAGGCAGGACCAAAGAGGGAGCGGCCTGAAGAGGGGGCGTGACCAGAGGTGGGGTCTGCATTGGGGGCGTGGCCAGTGAAGAAGGAGGGTCCTGCGGAGGGGCTATGGCTAGAAGAGGGTCCTGCGTGGGAGGTATGGCCGAGGGCTGAAGAAGGGGCGGAGACAGAGGACTGGCCAGTGCGGGGGGAGAGGTCAGCGCAGAAAAGTCCTGCAGAGGGGCTGTGGCTAAGGGAGAGGGTAAGTTCCGCAGAGACCTTGACTGAGAAAGAGGGACTCGTGGAGGGGGCGTGGCTGGTGGCAGACCAGCTGACGAAGGTGGTGTGGTCAAGGGAGAGGGGAGAGTCGGAAGAGAGGGCAAAGCCGGAGAAACCTGGGTAGGGGACGTACTCTGCAGAGGAGGTGAACCTGAAGGAGAGACTGGAGCTAGAAGAGTGGCCGTGGGAGAGGCGGGTGCCTCTGGAAAGGGTGTACTCAGGTGTATGAGTGGAGCTTGCAAAGGGAGTGTGGCTGGCGGAGAGGGGAGGTTCTGCAGAGAGAGTGAAGCAGAGGGAGGAGGGGCTAGTGGAAAGGACGTGGCCAGAGGACCCGTAAGGGCCTGCGAAGGAGGCGTGGCGGGTGGAGATGTAAGGGGTGTGTCCCGCGGAGTAGTGGCTGTGATAAGGACAGGCGGTGCCAGTTGTGCGGTCTGAATCCGTGGAGCTGAAGTGGCCAAAGGGGGAGAAAGGCTCTGCAGGATGGCTGCGCCCTTCCTTGAGGGTGCGGCCTGTGGGGGGCGCAGAACCTGCAGCCCTTTCGACTTGGTCTGCAAGGAGTGCCCCAGAGCCCGGGGTGTTCCACCCAGCGAGGCCGGGGAGCGGGCTGGGGAGGACAAAGGGGTGGCGCTAGAGCCCAGGAGGCGTGAGGCTGGCCTCTGGAGGCCCCCGCAGGAGCTGGGTCGTCTCCTGGCAGCAGGGCTCGACTCCACTGTGCTGCGCTCTGGGGCATTGCTCACTGATTTCCTGGGGGCTTCTGCCAGGGTTCGTGGCCGGGCATTCGAAGCTGCCCGAGGGAGTCCCACATCAGCACCCCCACCCCGAGACCGATGGGAGATGGCTGGGAAAGGAGCGCCTGGGGTGGGACCGGAAGAGTCTAGGGACAAAGCAGAAGGCAAAGGGGTCATCGATACTTACAGGCTGGTCCCCCTCACTGCCCAGGAGCCCCACTCCTCCCCAGATCACGAACCTCTCCGTGTCTCCACACTCAGGGCACTCATTCTGGGAGTTTCTGGGGTTTTTCCTCTGCCCCTAGGTTCCTCAGCTGGGAGCCGGAGTCCTTTCTGCCCAAGAGGGCCTAGCCTGAGGGTGGGAAGGGCATGCTCAGGGCAGAGCCCACCTCCCCACCCCACGCTCCCCCTTTCCTTTTTGACCTCCAAAGTTCACATTTTCTTCTTCATCTGTGAAATGGGGCACATGGACCCTCTGCAGCCTTAGAATGGCTTTCACCCAATTTGCACCCAGTCATCTGCAAGTGTTCCCACATCCCAATTCATATGTAAAATGATTCCAGAGAGTGACACTGACCCTTACCTA
>NW_006282187.1:95556-95812 GCF_000327345.1 Myotis davidii
GATCCTGGCAGGAGTCCCCTCCCCTCTCCCTGCCGCTGCGAGCCTCGTGGCTGCCCGGAGAAGGCCTAGTTAACAGAGTGCCCCGGAAAGTAGAGAAAGTCTGATAACTCAGAAGGAAAGAGGTACAGGGAGATGGGATCGAACTCGGAGAAAGAGGCTAGGATACCTGGGTTGCTGGGGCTTGTCCCGGTGCTCCGCGTGGGTTCGACCGCGGAAGTAGCTTCAGAAAGAGCGGCTGGCCGGACGCCGGCCCCTC
>NW_006282187.1:95871-96620 GCF_000327345.1 Myotis davidii
TCCCCCTGCTCCCAGAACTCTGAGGGCCGCGGGGATTACTGGTGGAGGGGGTCGAGGAGACGCTGGGGGTCTGGGGGTTTTCCGACGTCCCGGAGGGTGAGAAGCCGTCGTCCGCGCAGCGGCCCCTGCTCTGGCCTTCTCTCTCTTGTCCATCCCGCACCTGATGAAAAGACAGCGTCCCGGTCTTGGACCATTATGCAGCCTGCAGGAACCTGGGTTCTGGCACCTCGCTGACCCTTCCCCAGCGTCGCCACCCACGGGTACGCACACCTCGGCCTCGATCCACTTCCCTCCCACCCAACCACCCACTCACCAGCCCAGCTGCTCAAGGTTGCCCCCAAGTCCCACCCCCATCGCGCTCCTCCAGGCCCTGCCTACCCCAGCCCATCCCCCTTGTCCTGTCTCTGCTCCCTTTCAGAACCCGAGATCCACGCCCCTACCCCTCGCTCCCTAGGGACCCAGACGACCAGCCTCTGGGACAGGGGAATCCCACAGGCTCCAGATGGGGTGGGGGGACGGGAGCGCACACCCGGGTCCCCTCGCCAGCCTCGAGGGACGCCAGCACCTGCCGAGAGGAGGAGCAGCCCCAGCCGCCCGCGCACCAGCTCGGAGAGACAAAGAACCGAGTCCGGAGCAGATGCCCTCGCCCAGCCGGGCTGAGTCCGTGCCGCCCACTCCACCTGCTAGTGCCGCACTCACCTCCCTCTCGGCCTCCTGCACCTCCAGGCAGGGTCGCCTGGGGTGGGGTT
>NW_006282187.1:96689-98455 GCF_000327345.1 Myotis davidii
CCGGAGCCGGGCCCGCCCCTCGACCGCGGGCTCAGAAGACAAGGGGCGCACGCGCCAGATTCAGCCCAGGAAGGTGGCGGGAGCGCGCCGAGGGTTAGGGAGAGGCGCGCATTGGAGGAAGGGGAGGCTACTCCGCGCGGCGCAGGAGCACGCGAGACCGAACCGAGGGGATGGGGGAGGGAGGCAGGAATCCCTCGAGGTCACGCATCTGGCCTCCCCACCACAACATGCACAGGGCCCTGGCAACCAGGGGGCCGGACCGCACCTCCGGCCCCATGGACCAATCCGGCAGTTCAGTGTCTCTGATCTCTGTCCTGGCCTTTGAGACCTACAAGGCAAGGTCCCCCTGGGTCCCTAGAGGCATCCGCCCCTGTCATACCCAAAGGCTTTCCCAGACCCCAGGAAAATCCCTACCTAGTGGTGGAGAGGACTATTGGGAGAATGCAGCCCTGGGAATTTAGGGACAAATCCCGAATTTGCGGGAAGAAAGGAAGGAAGGTCAAGAGGGAGAGAGAAACTGAATATGGTGAGAGGTGGCCCAGCCTTCTGCAGGACAAGGCACCCCCAACCTACACACCCACTTAAATCACATGAAATGGTGAGGTCAGGAAAGGCTTCCTGACAGAGATAGGATTGGGGGGAGGGGGGTGTCAAGATTATGGGAGGTTATGAGGTGTCAAAACAAGCACATGAAGGAGCTGAGAAAATCCTGTCCAAGGTTGCCCAGCTGGTAGGAGGTGTCATTCTGGTGACTTCATCAACTCGTGCAAGTGGTCTCAGTAGAGGAACTTGGTAGGGGGCTGTGGCATGGAAGGCATAGGAATATGAAGAGGGACATGGCCGTCCTCAGGTGTCCTGTGCTGCCCAACTGATGCCATGTGCCCTCCCACACCTCTGTGTTCCCCCCACATCCTGTGCTTTCTCCCCCTTGCCTGATCTGTCCAAATGCTTAGCCCCATCCCAAAGAACCAACCCCCCCAGCTCCATTCCTTTCCCCATCACATGCAGGTGTGCCGCTCCCAACACCCCCCCCCCGACACACACACACACACACACACACACACACACACACACACGTATACTCTAACACAGTGTCTTCCTTGTGAAGTAGTCTGAGGTAGTTTTAGGGAATAATTCTTGTTCTTAAGTCACTGGAAAGGTAGCAACATTAAATGACAGAAAGAACCCTGATTTTTTGAGCAATAAAGCCATTATTAAATTTTATGGTACAATTGAAAACTATAGAATTTGATGTTCTTCTTTAAAGAAATTTCTATAGGAAGGTGATGCTGAATCACACTTAGTCCCAAAGGACAAACTTTAAGAAGGAGACAGGTACAAGGCTATCCTACATTCCTGGGTATTATAATTCATGAATAGTTATGGGAAATTGATTATAAACCGCAAAATCAGCTTTGAATGTAATCACCTTGAATATAAATGGCACTATTTTTTGTAGTTATACCTTTTTTATTCACATAAACCACAAAATTAGAGAGTTGTGTCTTCTCTGGAAGCAGGTCTTTACAATTCATACTTACTCACCTACCCTCTTTCTGATATGTTCTCCAGATATCCCAGTCCACAATCACTTTTGCCTAATGTTTTAAAAACTAAGTTTTCAGAAATGTATATAGTCCAGTCCATCTCCTATAGTATACATTTAGTGGAGATGGAGAAATCACATTATTCATTTCATGTAACCTAGATTATTTATTGCTTAGCTTTACCTTCTCTAAAATAGAATAATTAAAAATTTTCTCTTA
>NW_006282187.1:98479-112704 GCF_000327345.1 Myotis davidii
AGAACCACTGACTGCCTGGCAGCAGCCAAGCAAAACTTCTTAATAAGTGATCTTGTCTGCGCTTACGTTCTCCTTGATCACATCACCCGGGTGCCCGCCCCACACCCCCCCCCCGACACACACACACACACACACACACACACACACACACACACACACACTGAGAACAGAAGCAGCTCATACTTGCCTGGGACTTAGGAGGCTTCCAAGCACAGGACCAAGAAGGGTGGCACTTGACACCAGGGTGAACCTGTCATGGGGAGAGGGGAAGATGATGTATGTGAGCCATGAAAGTTGGGTTTTTAAATTTTTTGTAATGCAAGGGCCTGATTAAACTTTCATTGTAGAGGCAGCCACCTCAAGGATGGCCATCTCCAATAAACACACTGCCAGCCACACAAGTAGATGAAGAGCCAGGCTGTCTTCCCCACGAAGGGTCCTTTGTTTTAGAGATTTTGGTTGACCATTTGAGCCATTTTTTTTTTCCTTTCCATGCTTTAAATTTACCAATAAAGAGTGAGCTCATGAAATCCTAGGCACCACCCTCTACTCCAATAAAAAGAACCCCAGGCCTGCCCTGGCTGGTGTAGCTCAGTTGGTTGAACATTGTCCACTGCGATTGCAGATTTGATTCTGGGTCAAGGCATATGCTCAGGTTGTGGGCTTGATACCCAGTAGAGGGCATGCAGGAGACAGCCTATGGATGTTTCTCTCGTTGATATTTCTTGCTTTTTAAATGTTTTTTATTAATTTCATAGAGAAGCAGGGAGAGGGAACAAAAGAGGGAGAGATAGAAACATCAATGATGGGAGAGAATCATTGATCAGCTGCTTCCTGCACGCCCCACACTGGGGGTCGAGCCCACCACCTGGGCCTGTGGCCTGAGTGGGAATCGAACCGTGACCTCCAGGTTCATAAGTTGACGCTCAACCACTGAGTCACACCGCGGAGCTCTCATTATTGCTTTTCTCTCTCTTCTTCCCTCCTTTTCTCTCTAAAATCAATAAAAACATATTTAGCCTGGTCAGAAGCAGAAGCTTGCATTTTCTTGCTTCAGTAGTTGTGTCCACAGTTGAGGTTCAGGAAATGGAAGAAAAAAGAGAGAAGCCAGGCTCAGAACTGAAAACCCTGCTTTGGCTGGTGAAAGCCTATCTTCAGATCCCATCCTTGCAATGAACCCTCCCTTCTGCCTGGAGAGGTGCTCCTCAAACACCCCTCCTCATCACTCCCGCCCCCCGCCCCCCCCAGGGCACTGCCCTCTGGATTGGATCATTCTAGGCCTCTCTTCATCCCCAGGTCTATTGAGGATCACTTGTGTGAATGAATACTTTCTGGGGGTACAGCAGCCTGGTTCCCCTGCCTGCCTGATTATCCATTCACCAGCAGTGCCCTCCTGAGTCATAGCTGCCTGCCCAGAGCCCTGCTCTGCTGTCTTCTTTGGTGCAAGGGTCCCTCCAAGGCTAAACTGACTCCATACTGCATCTAATTGAGATCTGGATTCTGCCCTCATATAAGACCATTCCCCAAATTTGGTCCATCAACAAGGGGATGGATTACACAAACCAAAACATACCCTTCAATCCCTACAATGGAATACTCTTCAGCAATAAAACAAACAAACAAAACAAAAAATACCAAGACACTCAAAATAGGGGCAAATCTCAAAAACATTCTGCTGACCAAAAGAAGCCACACACACACACACACACACACACACACACACACACACACTTCACTGTATGATTCCATTTACAGAACATTCTGAAAAATGAAAGCTAATCTATAGTGACAGAAAACAAAACAGTAGTTGCTGGGAGCTGGTGGGGGAGGGAGACTGTTGGACCACCCCATGTAGCCACTCTCAGATTCCTGACCCTCAGAAACTGCAAGACAGTGAATGCTTGTTTTAAGCTGCTATGTTTTGGGGGGTAATTTGTTATGCAGAACCAGCTAACTACCTCAGGTTCACAAAACCTTAGAAGCTGGGTATTAAGTACAAGTGTTGGTAAAAATGTGGAGAAATGGGCAATCGTGTGTACTGTTGGTGGGAATGTAAAATGATGCAGTTGTTGTGAAGGACAATATGGATGGTCCTCAAAAAAGTAAACAGAGAATTTCCATATAATCCACCAATTCCACCCAAAGGAATGGAAAGCAGGAACTCCAAAAGATATTTACACACTGTGTGTAATTATTCACAATGGGCAAAAGATGGAAACAACCCAAGGGTTTCTTGATGGTGAATGGTTAAACAAAATGTGGTCCATCCATACAATGGAAGATTATTTAGCCATAAAAAGGAAGGATATTCTGACACAGACTAAGATATGGATGTAACTTGAAGATATTATGCTCAGTGAAATAAGCCAGTCACAAAAGAACAAGTACTGTATGATTCCACTTATATGAGGTCCCTAGAGGAGTCAGATCCACAGAAACAGAAAGTAGATCCTGGGTGCCAGGGCCTGGGGGAGGGGGAAGAGGAGTAAATGTTTAATGGGGATAGAGTGTCAGTTTGGGAGAGTTTTAGAAATGGATGGTGGCGATATTTGCAGAACACTGCGAATGTACTTAATGCCACTGAACTGTACACTTAAAAATAGTTAAGATGGTAAGTTCTGTTATCACCTTTCTTTAAAAGTTGGGTGTTATTGATGTGGGAAAATTTCACCCATTCTCAATGGGAACATAAAGTGAGTAGTCTTTCTGGAGAACAACTGGAAAGATTGTATGTGTGTCCTATGACCCATCCATCCCACTCAAGCGTCAATCTGTGCAGCAGGTGCCTAGAGCCCCCTCCATATCTCCTGAGCACCCATGGTTCCCACATGCCAGGAAAGTCAAAAGTACCAGGGAATTAATGCCCCTCCATTTCCCTTCTGCAGAGCAGCCCTCAGCAAGACAAACAAGATCTGATATATTAGTGCTTCAACTTCAACAACTGGGTGTCTTCCACAGCCTCCCAGAGTCCCCCAGAAGAATGGAGCCATGGTTGCCCACAGTGTCAACCTGCTCATTCATCCTCATTGATGTACCCTCATTAAAGCTTACTGGCTTCCCTCCTTTCCCACTTTCATCTCCCCACTGTCTCACCATTAGTGCTTGTTGGGATCACTTCTCAGATAAGCTATTTACATCCAATTCCTTGTCTCACAGTCTGCAACTAGAAGAGCCCGAATTAAGATAACAGCTCAATCGTCCACCCACTCGAATTAAGATAACAGCTCAATCGTCCACCCACTCATCATTAGCTGAATGCGCACCACTGTGTGCCTGGCACCATTCCAAGTGCTGGGGACACTGAAGGGAGCAGCAGAGACCCCTGCCTGGAGCAAATAGGGCTTCCAGCCCAGTGACCTCAGACCCTTGCATAAGTGTGCCAAGCTGGATGCTTATTCCAGAACAAAGTTGGGAACAAACCCCAGGGCATAGATATCAAGGAGCTTCTCGGGAGGCAGGAAGAGGCCACTGAAGAAGAGGGAGAAAGTACTTAGTTTCAAATGGCTCCTCAGAGGGAGCCCAAGACTTAACAGAGGTGGAGTACCAGAGGGCGGAATGCATTATAGGGTTTCACAGAGGAATCTAAGCTATGGGAGTCCCAACCTTCAAGGTTTCAGGGTCTCAGGAAGCCTAACATGGTGAACTCTGGGGCTTCTTTGTCCCAAGTTAGACCACTCCCCATTCTAGTCTAGATTCCCTTAGGTGTTTTTTTAAAAATATATTTTATTGATATTTTACAGAGAGGAAGGGAGAGGAATAGAGAGGCAGAAACATCGATGAGAGAGAAACATTGATCAGCTGCCTCCTGCACACCCCCAACTGGGGATGTGCCCGCAACCAAGGTACATGCCCTTGACCGGAATCGGACCTGGGACCCTTTAGTCCGCAGGCCGACGCTCTATCCACTGAGCCAGACCGTCCAGGGCCCCTTGGTTGTTTTTGTAGTCAAAGCAGATCAAGGTTCAACTGCCTATACCCCCAGGCTGAATTGGGCAATTGGCTAGTCCAGTGGTCGGCAAACTCATTAGTCAACAGAGCCAAATATCAACAGTACAACGATTGAAATTTCTTTTGAGAGCCAAATTTTTTAAACTTAAACTATATAGGTAGGTACATTGTTATTAACTTAATTAGGGTACTCCTAAGGCTTAGGAAGAGCCACACTCAAGGGGCCAAAGAGCTGCATGTGGCTCGTGAGCCGCAGTTTGCCGACCACCGGGCTAGTCTAAGACCCAACCCAGGTCTCCCTGTGGGAAGGAAAGGGTGGGCATGGGGAGACAGAGTCATCCTTCTAGAAGCTGGCCTCCCAGGCTGGACTCTAGCCCCAGCTCCCAGAGCCCTCTGACCCCTGCACCTATCCACGGACCACCAGTGTGCTCCCTGTCTTACCCCAGTGGAGGGCCAACCTCAAGGCTGGGCAGGGTCAAACATGCAAGCACCCCCATTCTACTCAGCTCCTTGACTGGATGGTCAGAGCAAGAAGTGGGACCCCCCTTTCTCTTCGCTGGACCTTGATCACTGGTTCCTTAGTTGGGCCTCAAAGCCAGGTGGCTGCACCTTGCTGTGGGCGAAGGAGGAGACCCCTTCTCTTTTTCTGACTCTATCTGAACAGTTTGGTTCCAAGGAGAGCGCCCCCGAGGGTGCGCAATGCCTCGATCCTCATCAGTATGCCCCAGACCAGGTCCAAGCCAATGGCAGCCGAGCCCAGAGGTCAGGGCCCCTGCTCCTAAGGCCGGCCGCTGGACCACCTTGGGGAGAGCAGGTCACCCTTTTCCACGATCCCCGGCGCCAGGAGTCAGGGGCCACCTGGAAGCACTCGGAGGAGGGAGGCAGGGCTGAGACGTCAGGTGGGCGGGGCAGGGCGGCTCCTGGTTACGGTCCCGCCCGCCCTGATTCACCCAGCCTGGCCCGGGAACTAACTCTGCCGGAGCAGGGACCCAGGAGTTGGGCCCAGCTCCACCCTGAGCGGTGAGTAGGTGGCTCTCTCCACCGCTGGGAACCAGGTTGCTGGGTGGGGGTCGGGCCGACAGGAGGACTGCCCCAAATATGGCTGGCACAGTGGCCTGAGCCCACCGCCACCGCCTGGGGCACAGGGCAGCTGAGGAAAGGTGGGGGCAGAAAGAAGGTAGGCACTGCTCAGGCCAAGGGTGCAGGGCAGGAGGGCAGGCAGACCTGGCCAAGGACAGAGTGAAGATCAACAGGCTGTGGGCGACCTGGGGTGCGGGTCGGGGGGAGGGGAGAAGGGGTCTTCATGATGTTTCCCTCTCCTTGGCCTCGGAGACAACGGCAACAACTCATCTCTGAGCTCCATAAGGCCCCAGAACCACCACTTGGGTTCTTCACCAGGCTGCCCTCTCTGGGACTCTTGAACCTAGACCCCCAAGTCCTGGCAGGGCACCTTGGGAAAGTACTAGGTTGGGAGTTCCCAGGTGTGCCCCCTCCCCCCCACCTGCTAGTAAGTCCCATCCTCCCCCGCCAAGTCCTCAGTTTCTCCCTTATGTAAAAGTCAAAAGGTTGGACCTTGTGCCCTCCAAGGCCTGTTCCAGCGCTGACAACTGCTGCTGTGTTTTCCTTTACTCTTAGCATGGACTGTGGGCGGGATAGGGGCTAGATCAGGAGTCCTCACCACCACGTGTTTTTGGAGGCAGGTTAGAGGATTGGGGAGGGCCTAAGAGAGGAGAAGCCTAAGGATCAAGTGTGGATGGGTGGAGCTAAGATTGGGTAGGGGGCATGTACCTATCCTAGGCTGACAGAGACCCCTCTTCAATCTGGCATGCAGAGCAGCCATCCCACCATCTCACCTCCATATTCCCCTACTCAAGTTCTTTTGGCAAAGATACTATTCTCTGCCAGAGGTTTTCTCTCAAAATGGAACAGAATGGATGCAATGAAAACTTGAGCAAATTATTTCTCTCCCTTTGAGGCTGGAAAAAGAGTTCCAACACCCATGCTCACTGAGACATGGTGGCTGTAAGTTGTGTGTGTGACCCTATTGTTGTTTTTCTTAGGGTTTCCCCCATCCCGAAAGTCCTTTTCTCTGGACCCTCCCACTAGCCCTGCTCAGACAAAGGGGGGGGCATTGTGTCTGTGGAAGCTTAATGGCAGGTTCCAACAATCAAGTCTGAGTCATGGAGACACATAATGATAACCCCTCGTGTCTGCCTCTGATGGTGTTGTATATGCACCTTGTTCCATGGGAACCACTGAGCAATCTGCTGGGGATCTTAGGGGTCACTTTTTGCCTGATTGTGGACCCCAGAAGTGAACTTCTGCCATTGTGAGATGGATCCTGAAATGTGGCAGGAACTCAGGTAGGAAGTCCCCTGTTGCAGCCCCCAGAGTTCCTATTTTTAAGTTAAGCAACTGAGCAGTGTCTCTTACAGGGACCGGTAGTCAGGGCAGGGGGAACCATAAGTGGCAGGGACTGGAAAAGGATGTGTGGTGTCTCCCTGGTCCTAGGTCTCCCCTCAGTTCAGTGTTTGTGCACTTAGGCCCACATGCACAAATGTGCACACTTCAAAATGCCCCCAAGTGACCCTTTTGGTGGCTGCAATGTACTTTTGGGTGCTTGGGGCTGTTAAGATGCCCTGGGTATGTTTCTATCAGATCCTCTGGTGACCAAGACTGACTGGGATGCACTGGGGCATTTTTACTTGGCTTTTTGTTTAGGATGGTATAAAACTGAGTATGAGGAATGAGCCATTGCATAAGGGATCTTGTGTTCTTTGTGCACCTCCTTGCGTGTGCCTGGTGCTGGGTGAGTCAGGGCCTGAGTCAGGGAGCCCAGGAGTCTGGGTGTGAGCAGACATGTACCCATCTTGCTAGCCTATCCCCATCTTGGTACAGTGGTGGGAACCTCTGATGGGATTAAGTGGGTGGGGCCTGCATCCTATCTCCACCCACTAAATCCCCAAGGCTTTCAAGGGATGAGGGGATGGGAAAGGGAGGTGTCAGAGCCTTTGGTGCAGGTGTGGGACTGGGTCAGGTTCTCCCTGAAGATGGGTGAAGGGCTGGAGGACCAGCTGGTGACCCAGATGTTACCTTCCTTGCCCAGCCTGCACCAGTGAAGCTATCAGGATGAGGCGAGCAGGCTCCAGGAACCCACTGGGAGAAAATGAGGCCTATATATTGGGAACCATGGATGCTGGGAGAGGTGGGTGGCCTAGGAGCCCCCTCAGAGGCAGTGGTGGCCTTGCTACCTCCCTCTCCTCCCACCTCCAGCCTCAGGGAGAGAAGAGGGGGGCTCCTGGTCCAGGCTTGTGGCTTTTGTGTGACTTGCACCTGGCCATCTGTATCTGGAATAAGGATACATTGGTCTAAAATGAAACCCAGGGACAGGCAGTGGGCTGGCCGCCCAGTCTTGTCTCAGTCATAGATGTCACACTGGCTCTCTCCCCAAATTTTTCATTTCCTGATTCTCTGCCACAGCCTCACTCACCCTGGCACTCCCTGCCCTACACTTTCAGAGCCTAAGTGTCTTTTTCTGCCTCAGATTCTGGGTACATTCCCTCTATAAACCCAGGTGTCCTAGCCACACACCCCAAGGGCTGACCAGCCTTCAGTTTTGCCACTCCCTGTCCCTGGGGCCTGTAATCGGAGCCAGGCTCTAGCCGGCTTTTCCGGTTGGAGTTTGGAGGTGGTGCCCCGAGCTCCCCTCAAGGGGGTGGCAGGGCCCACGCCCCGGAAGTCCCTGAGCCTTGAGCCATCCTCTCGTCCAGTGGTGGAGAGCCAGTCCTGACACTCAGACACCCAGGGTCTGGAGTCAAAAGAGCAGCAGAGGGACTTTTGCCTGGCTCATAGTTAAGGGTAGGAGACGCCCTGGTTCTGAAAGGACACACAGGCTAGCTGGGGAACAGTGGCGCTGGGGACAGCCCTCCTGAGCCCTGAAAGGGCAGGCAGGTTCAGATTGGTGCAGAGGTCCCAGGGAGCAGAAGTAGTGAGAACATTAGTTGCTTGACTCCGGGAAGGAGGGGAGGTCTGGGGGAGAGGGAAAGGGGACGCACAGCAGGGTAGAGCGCAGATCCGGCGCAGCTTCTGGCTCCTAGGGGGCCCCACCAGCAGATGCCACTGCCTGAGGTCTCCGCCCCACGCCTCCTCCTCTCTCATAGGCAGGATGATTCCAGTGGCCGAGTTCAAGCAGTTCTCAGAGCAGCAGCCTGCCTTCAAGTTGCTCAAACCCTGGTGGGACGTACTGGCCGAATACCTCACAGTGGCTATGCTCATGATCGGCGTCTTTGGCTGTACCCTCCAGGTAAGGGAAGGGGCAGGGCGGGGCCTGAATGAGGGGGTAGGAGAGGAGTCTATATAGGGGCGGGGCTCTAGAGCAGTGGTTCTCAACCTTCTGGCCTTTTAAATACAGTTCCTCATGTGGTGACCCAACCATAAAATTATTTTCGTTGCTACTTCATAACCGTAATGTTGCTACTGTCATGAATTGTAATGTAAATATCTGATATGCAGGATGGTCTTAGGCGACCCCTGTGAAAGGGTCGTTCGACCGCCAAAGGGGTCGCGACCCACAGGTTGAGAACCGGTGCTCTAGAGGGTGTGGCCTGGGGAATTTCGGAAATCTTCCTCTTATCCAAGGAAGGGGAAACCAGAGCCCCCTATACTTACAGACCAGTTCTGAAGCCTTCCCATTTTCTCCACCACTGGCAGCAGCACCAAAGTCCTGCCCATAGCTATGGTAGTCCATATTTTTATAATACTTTGTCCCTAGAACCTAGTAAGAACTGCAGTTACCTTACTACTTTGCTAGGGCTGTCATAACAAACTATCATGAACTGGGTAGCTTAAACAGAAAATTTTTATCTTACAGTTCTTAAGACTAGAAGTCTGAAATCAAAGTGTCAACATGGTTGGTTTCTTCCCAGGGCTGTCCCATGCCTATGTCCCATGCCTCTTTCCTAGGTTCTGGGGGCTTGATTTATAGATGATATTCTCCCTATATCTTCATAGCATCTTCCCTCTACGTGTGTGTGTCTATGTCCAGATTCCCCCTTTTTAAAAGGACACAGTCACCCCGGCTGGCGTGGCTCAGTGGTTGAGCATCAACCTACAAACCAGGAGGTCACGGTTTGATTCCCAGTCAGGGCACATGCCCAGGTTGTAGGCCCAATCCCCAGTGTGAGGCATACAGGAGGCAGACAATCAATAATTCTTTCTCAAAATTGATGTTTCTATCTCTCTCTTCCTCTTTGAAATCAATAAAAGAATATATTTTTAAATATATTTTTATTGATTTTTTACAGAGAGGAAGGGAGAGGGATAGAGAGTTAGAAACATCGATGAGAGAGAAACATTGATCAGCTGCCTCCTGCACACTCCCCACCGGGGGGTTGTGCCCACAACCAAGGTACATGCCCTTGACCGGAATCGAACCTGGGACCCTTCAGTCTGCAGGCCAACGCTCTATCCACCGAGCCAAACCGGTTAGGGCTAAAAGTATAGTTTTAATAAATCAATCAATCAATAAATAAAGGCAGTCATATTGGTGTAGGGCCCACCTAATAACCTCATCTTGACTCCCTCTGCTCTGGAAACACTGCCACATTCATGGGTATTGAGGATTAGGACTCCAACATCTTCTTGGGGGACACAATTCAACCTAACTCTTTTTTTCAGACAAAGACTGATGCTCAGGTTTACTGACTCTTCTAAAGTCATCAGAGCCAGCTGGGGACAGTGGGGATCAGGGCCTTCCACCTCAGCCTACTTCTCTCCTGATTCCCCAGATCCCTCACCCTCTTTCACCCTCTGCCCTATTCCATAGGTGACACAGGACAAGATCATCTGTCTGCCCAGTCATGAACCCCGGGAGAACTTATCTGAGGCCCCGTGTCAGCAACTGTTGTTGCAGGGGGTCCCTGAACAGATGGAGGGTCTCCAGGAAGTGAGCGGCCTCAAAAACAACCTGGACCTGCAGCAGTACAGCTTCATTAACCAGCTCTGCTATGAGAAAGCCCTTCACTGGTACCCCAAGTACTTCCCCTACCTGGTTGTCATTCACACACTCATCTTTATGGTCTGCACTAGCTTCTGGTTCAAGTTCCCTGGCACAAGCTCCAAGATCGAACACTTCACCTCTATCCTGGGCAAGTGTTTCGATTCACCATGGACCACACGGGCTCTGTCTGAGGTCTCGGGGGAGAACCGTAAGGGCCATGCCACTGGACAGGCAACAGCAACTGTGGCTGCTGAGGCAGGGCCAGGGAAGGTGGGGGAGGGTGAAACAGAGAAGGTGCTGACAGAGCCCGAGAAGGTGGTGACTGAGCCACCAGCTGTTACCCTGCTGGACAAGAAGGAGGGGGAACAGGCCAAAGCCCTGTTTGAGAAGGTCAAGAAGTTCCGTGTGCACGTGGAAGAGGGGGACATTTTATACACCATGTACATCAGGCAGATGGTGCTCAAAGTCTGCAAGTTCTTTGCCATCCTGGTCTACAACCTCATCTATGTGGAGAAGATAAGCTTCGTGGTGGCCTGCACAGTGGAGACTTCAAGGTTCACGGGCTATGCCAGCTTCTGCTGCAACCACACCAAGGCCCACCTCTTCTCCAAGCTGGCTTTCTGCTACATCTCCTTTGTGTGTGTCTACGGGATCACCTGCCTCTATACACTCTATTGGCTCTTCCACCGACCCCTCAAGGAATACTCCTTCCGCTCTGTTCGGGAGGAGACCGGCATGGGTGACATTCCCGATGTCAAGAATGACTTTGCCTTTATGCTGCACCTCATCGACCAGTATGACCCACTGTACTCCAAGCGCTTCGCTGTCTTCCTCTCCGAGGTCAGCGAGAGCCGCCTGAAGCAGCTCAACCTCAACCATGAGTGGACACCTGAGAAACTTCGGCAGAAGCTGCAGCACAACACCAAGGGCCGGCTGGAGCTGGCGCTCTGCATGCTCCCAGGACTGCCTGATACCGTCTTTGAGCTCCGTGAGGTCGAGGCACTCCGCCTGGAGGCCATCTCTGATATCACTTTCCCCCCAGGCCTGTCACAGCTGGTGCACCTGCAGGAACTCAGCCTGATCCACTCTCCTGCCAGGCTACCCTTTTCCTTGCAGATCTTTCTGCGGGACCGCCTGAAGGTCATCCGTATCAAGTGTGAGGAGCTCCGCGAGGTGCCTCTCTGGGTGTTTGGGCTGCGTGGCCTGGAAGAGCTGCACCTTGAGGGACTCTAGCCTCCGAGAGCTGAAGCAGCTCAAGGTGCTATCTCTTTGGAGCAATGCCGGCAAGGTCCCAGCCAGCGTGACTGATGTGGCTGGTCACCTGCAGCGGCTTAGCCTGCACAATGATGGGGCCCGCCTGCTGGCCCTTAACAGCCTCAAGAAGCTGACGGTGCTACGGGAGCTGGAGCTGGTGGCCTGCGGGCTGGAGCGCATCCCCCATGCAGTCTTTAGCCTAGGCGCACTGCAGGAACTTGACCTTAAGGACAACCACCTTCGGTCCATTGAGGAGATCCTCAGCTTCCAGCACTGTCGCAAGCTGATCACGCTCAGGCTATGGCACAACCAGATCGCCTATGTCCCCGAACATGTACGTAAGCTGCGGGTCCTTGAGCAGCTCTACCTCAGCCACAACAAGCTGGAGGCCCTGCCCACCCAACTGGGCATGTGCTCTGGCCTCCGCCTGCTGGATGTTACCCACAATGGGTTACACTCCCTGCCACCTGAGCTGGGTCTCCTGCAGAACCTGCAACACCTGGCTCTCTCCTACAATGCCCTGGAGACCCTGCCTGATGAGCTCTTCTTCTGCTGTAAGCTTCGGACGTTACTCCTGGGCTACAATCAACTGACTCAGCTGTCTCCCCAGGTGGGGGCCCTCAGGTCCCTCATCCGCCTGGAGCTCAAGGGCAACAGGTTGGAGGCTCTGCCAGAAGAACTGGGCAACTGTAGAGGGCTAAAGAAGGCTGGGCTTCTGGTGGAGAATAGCCTTTATGAGGGCCTGCCAGCAGAGGTTCGAGAGAAGATGGAAGAGGAGTAAAGCCAGGGAGGGGCAGGTTGCAGTAGAGGCTTTCTGGATGCTTCCATCCCAAAATCTCTACCACTGTCTTTACCACTGAGGTGGCCAGGTGAGCCCAGGCCAGGAGAGGAGGAGCAGACATGTCAGCCCATGGGGCCCATGCAAGATCTTGGGACTGGTTTATCTGGGGAGATGGGAAGTTGTGGATTTGGGGTGGAATGGCATGGAGAGATTAACTCAGTCATAGATTCTCAGACCAAAACCACATCTGTGTCTTGGCTGGCTGGCCTGCCTCAGCCCTGGGCCAGAACTTCTGCCTTCCCCCTGGACATTCTAGCTCATTCAGTGCCACAAAAGGGGGTAAGGACACAACCCGATAGGATTTCAATCTTCTCCCCGCTACCAAAGCTTACATCTGGGGTTCTCTCCCAAGGTGTCACAGACACAAGGGACCAGCACACACTGCCCTGACTTGATGTTATTTCTCTTATTTGGCAATGCATCAAAATCAACATTCCCAGAAAACATCACAGGTCCCACCCCTGAAAGTCTGACTCAGGAGCTTTGTCTCGAGGCCAGGAACTTGCCTGTCAATAAGTGCTACAGGTAACCCTGATGCCTGTGGTCCTAGACATTTATGTTGGGAAATGCTGACCTACAGAGGAGGTATCTAGAGCAGGAATTCTGAATCCTTTTTAGGTCCCTAGACCCTTTGAGAATCTGATGAAAGTTGGGCACCTCTTTCCTCAAGAAAATGCCTGTATACACATACATACACAATTCTGTAAACAATTTCAGGCAGTCAACTCCCCAAGGACTATTCATGGGTGTCCTAAGGATTACAGACCCCAGGTTAAGAACACCTGCTGTGGAGGGTACATTTTTAAAAATAAATAGTACTAATTATCAGAACTATCATTCTGATTTCCTGTGTCCACTCCTCTTGTCTAAGCCATTTCATGAGAACAATTATAGGCAGGTAGCCACAGTGCCACAATAAAGGGTATGGGTCTCTGTCCTGGAGACCTCAGGTAATCAGGAGAAATTAGGTGGCATCTCCTGATTAGCTTTTTTCTTGGAAAACCCATCTTCTTATACCTTCCCTGCTATTCTCCTGACTCTATACTTTTTAAACATTTTTATTTATTGATTTAAGAAAGAGAAACATCACTTTTGCTGTTTCACCCTTTTATGCATCCATTGGTTGCTTCTTGTATGTGCCCTGACTGGAGATCGAACCCACAACCTTGGTGTATCAGGAAGATGCTCTAACCAACTGAGCTACTCCGCCAGGGCTGACTCTATACTTTTGTATCTGCTTCACCTGTCAGTCATCACCAGAGGGGTCCCCTTGGCTGGACCAGCAGGGCACTTGGCTCAGCCTGCCTGACCCTGACCTCCTGGGCTCCATCACCTCCTAGGTGTCTGCTAAATGCAATTTTCCTCCTGGCTCCTAGAACAAAGGCAAGCTACTCTCCAGGGACCCATAATTTCAGATGGGGACATTTTCCCAGCACCTTCAGACGAGTTAAAGGAATTTTTAGGCAGCAAGGACACCAGGCAGAGGCATCTAACCCCAGGGCCAGTCTTCTGCATTGTCAAGAAGTAGGGCTCACATTCTGGGGGCCGGACAGATGGGGGAAAGTCTTAAAACGTCCCAGGCTAGTCTGACCTGGCACTCTAGCCTTGACCTTGGCCCCATCGCTGAGGTCAGGGGTCATGCCGCTGGGTTTCCAAGGCCCCCATCTCTTCCTACCAACGCCTCTTCCTCTTGCCCTGGGCTTGCTGAAATGGAAGGGGTTTCCCACGGCTGCCTAATTATGAGGAGGCAGCAATTATGCATAACGGATCATAATGAAATCTGCCCGAAGTGAGAACGGAGTTCTGAGAGGGCATGGGTGCCAGAAATGGGTCCAGCCAGAAACAGCACAGACTAAGGACACAGTCGTGGTGACCACCCACGACAGCGCCAGAGCAAGAGCCTACACAGCAGACCTAGTTTCCCCTGGTGTGCGCTCGCGCGTCTCCCCCGGACCTCCCCCTGCCCCCGCGTTCGCTCTTGCAGAATGCGGAATGTCGTTTCCATACAGCGCGGCTCACCAGGGCGCTCGGAATTCGCACCAGAGCTTCTTGGCGGAAGGTTTGCACATTGCCAGCCTCAAGCTCTAGGTGGCGTCATCTCTTTGGCTGCGACGCCGCACGCACGCACGCGCGGAGCTCCGCACCAGGGAACCGCGGGCATGCGCTAAGCGGGAGGAGACGGCG
>NW_006282187.1:112755-112958 GCF_000327345.1 Myotis davidii
CAGACGCAGGCAGTGCGGTGTTTGTCTGCCGGGCTGTCGGGCGGCCGGGCGGCCGGCGGTGCGCGGCGGCGGCGGCGGGGAAGATGGCGGCGTCCTCCCTGGAGCAGAAGTTGTCCCGCCTGGAAGCAAAACTGAAGCAGGAGAACCGCGAGGCCCGTCGGAGGATCGACCTCAACCTGGATATCAGCCCCCAGCGGCCCAGG
>NW_006282187.1:114177-122849 GCF_000327345.1 Myotis davidii
CCTGAGGTGCCTTATGGGGGTGGCTATCCCAGTTGCAGAATGACGCACAGCGAGGCCCAAGGCGGGCAGGCCCTTGAGGAGCCTCACTCTAGGCATCTGTGTCTGTGTCAGCTCCATCCCATCCTTCCAGTCCGCCCATCTGTCAGTTTCTACCCATCTCTGCAGTTTGGTGCCTTGCACCTCCCCCTCCTCCTCATTATGATTTGATTTCTTTTCTTTTGGACAAATCGGTTGTTTCTGTTGTGATTTATCGTCGTGTTTTTTTTTCTTCCTTCTCCCCATCCAGTTATTGTGATCACTCTAAGCCCTGCTCCTGCCCCGTCCCAACGAGCAGGTACCAGCCTTTTTATCATCGCTGCTTGGACATCTGCACCATTGACTTAACTGCTGCCCCAGCTGCAGAATCCCATCCCTCATCCCCCCATGCCGTGTGTGTGTGTGTGTGTGTGTGTGTGTGTGTGCGCGCACATAGTAGCACACACCTTCTTGAACTCTCTCATTCTCAGTCTTTCTCCCTCCATGAGATCCACATCAGGCCCATTCCACCTCTTCCTCTGTGTTCTCTCACCTGCCTTCCCCCATTCCCTTTCTCTCAGAGGCAGGTTTGAACTCCCTGGAGGAGGAACTGGGCTCCCTCACCGATGAAGTATATCACTTGTGAGGGAGTCACACGTGTGTGTGCAAGTGTGTGTGTATCAGTGAAAAGGAGAGGAAGTGGGTCAGCTGTGCCTATGTATCTACTTCAACGATTCAGGGAACATGTTTTGGCCCCTGTGTGCTATGTCTCTTCTAGGCTCCAGGAGCACAGCAGTTAATAAAATGGACCAAGTCCCTCTTCTTGTGCAGCTGATGCTCCACTAGAGATGGGGTGGAGTATGAACAATGAGCAAACTCTTAGTCAGGGAGAGCAGGAGAAAGCTATGAACCGTGGAGAAAAGGCAGAGTAGAGTAGGGATGAGGGTTCTGCAGCAGGGTGGTTGAGGAAAGCCTCTGGAAAAGGTAGGATTTTTTTAGCAATTAAAAAAAACATACCTGTATTATAAGTTCAAAGCATGCTCGCCCTGGCAGGTGTGGCTCGCCTATGCACCAGGAGATTGCTGGTTCCATTCCTAGTCAAGGGCACATGCCTGAGTTGTGGACTGCATCCCTGGTAGGTAGCATGCAGGAGGCAGCTGATCGATGTGCTCTAGCGTAGATGTTCCTCTCCCTCTCCCTTCCTTTCTCTCTAAAATTAACAATTTTTAAAATATATTTTATTGGTTTTTTATAGAGAGGAAGGAGAGGGATAGAGAGAAACATCGATGAGAGAGAAACATCGATCAGCTGCCTCCTGCACCCCTCCTACTGGGGATATGCCCGAAACCAAGGTGCATGCCCTTGACCAGAATCGAACCCGAGACCCTTCAGTCCGCAGGCCGACGTTCCATCCACTGAGCCAAACCGGTTAGGGCAATAACAATTTTTTTTTTTAATGATCAGAAAAGTAAGTTCCACCAGCACAGGATTATAGATGACAAGCCCCACCATGTCATGGAGGATTTCTCTGTTCCTGGATACATGATGATAAACAAAACCACTTCTGTTTTACTCAATGAAAATACATGGAGAGCCTCAGGTTATACCTTGGTGGCGGGCTGTCCATTATTTTTGGTGTCTTGTGCATGGTTCCAGCTGCCCGTCACTTGGGGAGACTGTACGATGATTTCTTCTGGAAACAAAGTCTTGTGGGAGGTGGGGGAGCAGCCGAATGGAGGTAGAATGGCTCTGCCAAGGCCTTAGTGTAGGTGCCAGTGGGTCTAGGACTGGATGTGGATAGCACAGGCCCAGGGTGGGTGTGGGTGTGGGTGTGGGTGAGCGTGAGCGACCAGGCTGGAGGCCTGTCCTGTTGGCCCTTGTGAGTAAGTGGGACTAGGTTAGGCAGTTGTATGTGTACCCCCCCGCGCGCGCGCGTGTGTGTGTGTGTGTGTGTGTGTGTGTGTTTTGGAGTCTCTGTTGCATTGTCTGCTTGTCTGCATGTGTGTGTGGGTTTGTGCCATGCCGTGTGTGTGTGCGTGTGTGAGCACTGGCTGACAGCCTGGTACATCTATGATTCCTGACAGCCGCATGCCCCCATGGTCTCTTATTCTCTCTAATTCATTCATATATCTCTCTCTCTCTCTCTCTCTCTCTCTCTCTCTCTCTCTCTCTCTCTCTCCTTCTATCGCTCTCTCTCTCATTCAATTTCATGATCTCCCTCTGTCCTCCTGACCTGCTTCATGGCTCATCACCACCTCAGAGCTCACTGACCACACTGGGACTTTATGTAGCTCCCCCCTCCCCACCACCACTTCAGATCCTACTGTGCTTCAGTTTGCAGGGCTGGTGGAACCCTCTGTGTCCTGAGGCTCTGGGGCAGCTCAAAGGCCCAGTGGCCTATGTGAGGGAGGGACTCATGGGGCACCAAAACATGTGGAGAGGGCAGAGATGTGGTCCTCTCCGCAGAGAGCTGACAGTGCAGGGCAGAAAAAGGATCCAGGTACTTCTCCGGGGATGAGAACCTGACACTGTCTCAGGAGATTCCATGTGCAGGGGGAGTACAAAGCGAGGTTGTTGAGCCAGAGAGGGAAGGCTTACGACCCTGGTTCAGGCCATGGCAGAGCAGAGGTATAAGGATGCTACAAAGCTGGGGCAGGATGGGGGGCATGGAAGTCGAGGGTTCTGGGCTTGACTATGTCTCCAGAGTCTCCAGAACTCTATCTCTATTCCTGCCAGACCCTAGCAGGACCTGTACCCCTTCTAGAACTGCAGGCCAGGGTCACATACTTGTTCCCTCACTCTGGCTCCCTCACAGCAGGGTCCTGGCTCAACAGGGCAAGGAAAGTGCTCGGACACCAGCAACTCAAACATATCCATTGGTCACTGGGCCCAGGTTACTAGATGCTCACAGAACTGTGGGAAGAAAAAGTGGGCTTCAGTAGGAGGTGTGGAGAGAGGAGGGACACCAGCTGGAAGCAGGCCCCATGGGAAGGTGAACCTGGGAGGATGCTTGTAGCCAGTGCCCTCCCAAGCCAAGGAGCCCCTTCCAGAGTGCCAGGGCCTCTCAGGTATACAGGTTCAATGGAGGATTGTGTGTCTCTTTCGGGGGCCACAACAGCCTCTGCTCCTCCAACCTGTTGCCAACCCAACCAGGGGAGGCTCCCACCCCCTTAGCGAACCTACTCTCCTCTCCAGGCCCCTCTCTGGCCTGTCTCTGCAGCACCCCAACTCTTGGGTAGCTGGGCTCCGGTCTTGGCTCCCGTCTGTCTCCTGCTCTCCCATCCCCTAACGCTGCCTGCCTGTCCTGGGCTGTCCGCTGCCTGTCCGCTGCCTGCCTGCCTGCCTGCAGCATGTTCAAAGCCATCTGCATGCAGGCTGCTGGAAAGAACCAAACCCCTGCCTGGCCTAGCACCTCCTCCAAATCCCACCAGTCCTGTAGGGGCTCTACCAGCCGGAACCCCTCATCAGCAGGACACAGGCCCAGCTGGGGTCCTGCCCCTGCCACTGTCCCTGTTGGCCCAAGCTGTGCAAGCCAGGCTGGGAGGCTCACAGATGAGCCTGCTGGCCTGTGGGTGGCTTTTCCTTACTCGAACAGAACACGGGGTGGGGGAACCCTGGGTCCCTCGCCCATTGTCTCCCCAGGATGGTCTGCCTCACTCTTGTTAGACCAAGTTCATGGCAGCCCACAGGACCAGATCGCAGGCTGATCCTGGCTGGCAGTCCTTCTGAACATGGTCCTGAGCATGGGTGCTGTGGCCCTGGGCCTGCTTCCTGGGTAGACGTGGGAGGAAAGGGACATCCTAGGGAGGACGCCTGTCTGAGGGATGCCATCAGCCTCCAGGACTCATTTTTCTGACAGCATGGACTTGGGGATGAACCGTTGGCCTCTGGGGACCATGATTCCCAGCCAGCCCTCTCCATCTCCTTCCAGGGGAGGGAGATGGGAGAGGTACCCTGAAAGTGGTTCCACGGGTGAGGCGCCAGCTCCTCCCACCCAGCAGGTCAGGTAGCTGTGCTAGCCTATGTGAGGATTCCTGGGAGGGGAAATCAATGTCCCTAGCCCCCAGATGCCAGCATTGGAGGTGGGACCAGCTGCATGCCAACCCTCTCCATGCCCCTGCCTCTCACCCCGCCCCCTCCTCCCAGCCCTCCAGCTCCCACTGGCCAACGATGGCGGTAGCCGTTCACCATCTTCTGAGAGTTCCCCGCAGCAACCCACGCCCCCTGCCCGGCCCCGTCACATGCTGGGGCTCCCATCCACCTTGTTCATACCCCGAAGCATGGAGAGGTGAGCCTTCAGAATGGGGCCACTGACCTTTGGGAGGTCAGCTTGGAGGGCTGCTGGGCTAGCCCCAGGGAGGAGGTGGTGAAATATGTGGGAAACCCCTGTGTGTTGGGAGCTGGGGTGGTCTCAGGTTGGTCAGGACCCCCCCTCCACTCACACCCTCACCTTGTTCCTCCAGTATCGAGATTGACCAGAAGCTGCAGGAGATCATGAAGCAGACAGGCTACCTGACTATTGGGGGCCAGGTACTACCCTTCCCCCAGCCCCTGGGCGGTGGGGGAGGACACAGTGGGGCTAGGTCTACATGGTAGGGCAGAGGCCGGGCAGATCCTCAGTCCTGATTCTCTTCACCAGCGCTACCAGGCAGAAATCAATGACCTGGAGAATTTGGGGGAGATGGGCAGTGGCACTTGCGGCCAGGTATGGAAGATGCGCTTCCGGAAGACAGGCCACGTTATCGCTGTCAAGGTGAGCATCCACCCCGCCCAGGTGTGTCCCATGCCTCTCAGCTCTGGTACTAAGGATCTCCTCTCCTCTCCTCCCCACACTGTCCTGTGCAGCAAATGCGACGCTCGGGGAACAAGGAAGAGAATAAGCGGATCCTCATGGACCTGGATGTGGTACTCAAGAGTCATGACTGCCCCTACATCGTGCAGTGCTTCGGGACCTTCATCACCAATGTGAGCCTGACCGCCTAGCCCCTTCTTTTCTGCCCACTACCTTGAGTCTCTCTTGCCGCTCTCTGAGTGTGCCCCCCAGCCCCTCTTTTCTTTCCCTGATTGGGGTGGGCAAGAGGGTACGGCCGCCCCCAAGCCATACCTGCTGCCCTTGCAGACGGATGTCTTCATTGCCATGGAGCTCATGGGCACCTGTGCTGAGAAGCTGAAGAAGCGGATGCAGGGTCCCATCCCTGAGCGGATCCTGGGCAAGATGACGGTAGCGGTGAGTGGCCAGGCTGGGGCAAGAGGCCCAGGCCCATCTCCCCCCGCCAGTCACAGTGCTCCTCTTTCCTCGCAGATTGTGAAGGCACTCTACTACCTGAAGGAGAAGCATGGTGTGATCCACCGGGACGTCAAACCCTCCAACATCCTGCTGGATGAGCGGGGCCAGATCAAGCTCTGCGACTTCGGCATCAGTGGCCGCCTTGTCGACTCCAAGGCCAAAACACGGAGCGCTGGCTGCGCTGCCTACATGGCAGTAAGTGGGGGCCCGGGTGGCCTGGGCAGTGAGCCTGCTCCAGCCACGAGGGTCCATTCTCCCCTTTCCCTGTCTACTCTTCCCCCACCTCTTACCTACAGCCTGAGCGCATTGACCCCCCGGACCCCACAAAGCCAGACTATGACATCCGGGCTGACGTGTGGAGCCTGGGTATCTCTCTGGTGAGTTGGGGCCCCTCCTCCTGAGGGCTGGGGTGACCCATTTCTGGGGTATGGGAGGCCAGCAGGGAGGGCAGGAGTCTGTTTTCGACCACTCCAGCCCATGTCTTCTCAGGTGGAACTGGCAACAGGAAAAAAGGTCCTCACCAAGGTCCTGCAGGAAGAGCCCCCGCTCCTGCCCAGTCACATGGGCTTCTCGGGGGACTTTCAGTCATTCGTCAAAGACTGGTGAGGAGCCCCTACCCAGGCCTTCCAGGAGGGGGGCAGATCAGGTGTGGCCCCAAGCTCAAGGCAGCCAGGGACGTTTCGGGTGGGAGGATGGAAAGCCTGCCCTCATAGGGGTGGGACAGCTGTGGGTCAGAAGGGGCTCAGGGAGGAGTCAGAGTCTTGGAGCCATGACTTGGGTTTGGACTTGGCCTGAGGTGACGGCTGGCCCCAGGGCATTTGGCTGGGTGGCCTGGGGCTTCACCGCAGGAAGTTTTAAACAAGCAGAGGGGAGAGGACTATGAGCATCCTGCACCAACAAGCAGAATCATGCAGGCAGGATGTTTATATTGGATTCTCCCTCAGGAAAACCCCTCCTACTGGCACCTTACAACAGGGTTGAGGCCCCTGTCCTACGTGGGTGCAGGCCTTGGGTCCTCTGAGGTATCCCAGTTGGTGACACAGGACAGGGAAGATGCAGTAGCTCTTCCCCACAGGTTTTGCAGACTGCTGGCTGAGCAGGTAGACCAGCGGAGCCCCTCCAGGCTCTAACTTCCCTTTCCTCCCTTCTTCCTCCAGCCTTACTAAAGATCACAGGAAGAGACCAAAGTATAATAAGCTACTTGTGAGTACCTGAGGCCCTCCCTACCCGCACACCCTACCGCCTACTCATCTGGACACCCAGGGCCTGGGTGAGGCCAGCAGCTGCCCGTGTTCTAAGCTCCCCCCCCTCCGGCCCTGCAGGAACACAGCTTCATTAAGCGTTACGAGACGCTGGAGGTGGACGTGGCGTCCTGGTTCAAGGATGTCATGGCGAAGACCGAGTCACCGAGGACTAGTGGAGTCCTAAGCCAACACCACCTGCCCTTCTTCAGGTAGCTGCGTGGCGGTGGCCAGCCCCACTCGGGGGGGGGCCAGAGAAGTGGCCACAGGTCCCCTCTTCCCTACTCAGCCACCCAGCTGCCCACCACGGGAGACCTGGGAACTGGATGGCCGCCGAGGGCTGAGGACAGAAAGTAGGGGATGCCAACCCAACCCCGACTTCCTACCCAGCAGCCATGGACAGATGGGCCCACCAGGCCCTAGCCCTTCCAGTCCTGGGGTCAGCCGGCTGTACAAGTCCCCCCAACAGACACTGTGAACAGAAGACAGCAGCAGGCCATGAGCAGACTCGCTATTTATTCAGTTGTAACCCCTGGGCTGGGGTAGCCACCAGGGGCCAGGAGAGAGTCACCGTTCTTGTATCCTCCCCATGCTGTCCCTTCCACCTTTGTGGTACACGTGCTCCCTGTCTCTACCTGCCTCTGTCACCTCCCTTGATGCCTCTCTGGTTTTCCCTGTTTCCCTTCCTGTATCTGCCTCTCTCCTGGCCCAAGCCCAGGCTCTGTTACCCACAGCAGGACTCCTCGGTCCACTTAGGTCTGTGGTGAGCAGTGAGTCCTTTGGCTGGCATCCTCGTCCCAGGAAGGCAGGCTGGGCATTATGACTGCAGCTGACCAGGCTGTGGGGGCTCTGGCGCTTGTGTGCGCGGCTCGCGCTCGCTCGCTCTCTCTTTCTCCCTCTCTCTCTCTCTTTCTCTCTTTGATCTCAGGGGGTCCTTTTTGGAACTTATTGTATTTTATTGTACTTGGTGGGGTGTTTGGGGAATGGGGGAGGAAGAAGAGCTTGTTCTCATGGGATTTGTCAGTACCTTCAGAAACTTGTTACCAAAGTCATGTTTAGCTGCTGTGGTATAGCCCTCAACCTCCTGTGGGCATTGGGGGTTGGAGCCAGGTAGGGGCCTGGGCCACTGTGCCTTGTCAGCCTGTTCTGGAGAGACTATTCCCAAAGGTGGGGGCTGGGGGTGGGGCTCCTCCCTTGGGGCTGGAGACTGGCCACAGCTTGGGGTGAATTGAGGACCTCAGGCTGTGTGGAGGAGCCCACAGGGCTGTGGCCACACAGGGTGGCCTTCAGGGACGGTGGGTATGGGGCATGGTGGGAGGCAGTAAATGCTGCTATGGCAGGAGAAGGGAGTGAATGACAGTAGTGGGGGTCATAAGGCCCAGGGAGGCAGGGATTGAGTGTATAGGGAATGGATGTGGGGGTTCGAGGATGTGTGATAGGGACAGAAGTGGAGCGGGCCTAGGGCTGGGCTGGGGGTGTGAAGGCAGTCATGCCCTCACAGTGCCCCTGAGCATCCCTCAACTTCCCCAGAGCTGGCCAGTCCCCAGCCCACCTTGAGGATAGGCCATGGGGCCCCTCTCCCCCCCACACCCCTCAGCAGCAGTCAGAGCAGGAAGGGGGGTGTTTCCTTTATTGTTGGTGATGCATGCAAATCAGTGGACAAACACACACACCAACCAACCAACGCCAAAGGTGAACTCCCTGGATGTAGCTGGAGCAATGTAGACTCAGCATAGGCATCACTGTAACCTCTCTCTATCCTATTGACTCTTGTTACTCTTAACATAGTCACAAAAGGCCGCATGTTTAAAAAGTACTCCTTGTCTTCTCTCTGCTCCCCCCAGGGGGTTGGGGTGACCACCTTTCTTGCCCAAATCCCCCTTGTGACTGGATGGGGCAAGGTAGAGGTAGGTGAGCAATAGGTCTGGCTCCACCCTCGGGGGGGTCCCAGCCACGGGGGCTTTTGCCCATAACCAGAAGGTCAAGTGGCTTGTTCCGGAGCCAGCAAGGGTCAGAGGCCGGCTGCCCGGTTTATTTTATTTAACTTAATTTTGTTTATGAGTGTGTGTCTGCCTGCCCCTCCCCTCAGTGTTAAGTGGGAGCCCTGAGGGAGCCTCTCCTCCCCCCCG
>NW_006282187.1:124784-125320 GCF_000327345.1 Myotis davidii
GGCAGGATCACCTCCAGCATTGGAAGGAGGAGCCTCTTGGGTTTGGGGAATCTTGGGGTCAGGGCCTTTGGAGCCTGGGGCACGGGTCCCCTTGGAGCTGGGGGTAGGTACTGGGTCTCTCCCAGGCCAGGCACAGCGGCCTTGAGGGGCCCCAGGGGCTCCGCACAAGGGTTCCTCAGTGAACAGGGAGTGTAGGCACTGAATTCCTTCATGGCCATAGCACCAGGACCCCCTTGGGTGGGCCTCTGCGGGCCCTCCAAGGCTGGGTGGTTGGATAAAAGGCACTAAGGGCCCAAATCTCTGGGTGCCTAAAGTTAGAATCCACGATTAGGTGCTCAGAGAGCCGGGTCGTGTGACTTCCTTGAGGGGCTGGAGTTTGGGGTCTGGGAGCTGTGCGGCTGGCTGCTTGTATATCTAATGGGCTGGGCTTGGGGACCCCCAAGGGGTCGGATTCACAGGGATCTAGTGGTGGGACTCCTGGTTGCAAAGAGATCGCTCGGGAGCCCTGGGGAGGAGCTCCTGGATCCCTGTCCCTT
>NW_006282187.1:126028-126277 GCF_000327345.1 Myotis davidii
GTGCCAACAGCCCCCACCTGCACACACTGACGCAGCCCATCGTGGTCACGGTGCCACGGCCGCCCCTCAGTGAGCGCGAAAGTCCTCTGCGGGGGTCCCTGGGGCAGGAAAATTGGGGTGGGACGACTTCTGGGGCCTGGGCCTAGTTTCCGCGTTGTGCTCCCCACAGGGCCACCTAAGGGCGTCCCCGGCATAGCCGTACGCCCTGAGCCTCCTGCGCCGGCCCCGGTGGCCCTGGAGCCCGCACCC
>NW_006282187.1:126686-128386 GCF_000327345.1 Myotis davidii
TGGTCGCCGGGCTCGGCCTCGTGTGCGCACATTCAGGTACCAAGCTTGGCCCGCTCAGATCTTCGCTTCGCCCCCAGAATATTCCAGTGCCTTGGGGTCGGGTTCACTGCGTTCCCAGCTTGCGGAGCCTGACCATCCTTAGACCTGCACCCGTTATGCCCGTAGCAGCCCCCAGGGGGCGCCCCTGCACCGGGCCAGCGTTCAGCAACCCCTACTGCTCCGGAGCCTGCCTCTCACTTCCAGCGCCCCCATCTCCCAGCCCACCCCCGAGAGCCTCGCCTAGCGATCCGCAACCCAGAAGACCCCAGTGAGGCAGGTAAGTGTGTGTGTGTGTGTGTGTGTGTGTGTGTGTGTAACATAGGGCCCATAGGAGAGCTGGAGGAGGGAGGTGATGATAATGACTCTTCATAGCGCTTTCTCTGTGCCAGGCAGCCTTCTAAATGTTTACTAATTTAATTCTCATAAAAACCTTTTGGTAGATACTATTAAAATCCCCATTTTAGAGAAGAGAAAAATGAGGCACTCTCTGAGGTTAAGTAATTTATCAAAGGTCACAAAATTTGGTGGAGCTGGAATCAAACTCAGGCAGTGGGTCACCCGTGGTAGCCTGCGGGCTGTGTGTGTGACGGCACCATGATTCAGACCTAGCATCCTCACCCCTCACACGGACTGAGGGAAGCCATCATCAGCTGAGAGGGAGGTAGCTTTCCTGGTGTCCTCTCCCTAGGGTGGCCTGGGTCGCCCCTTCAAGGGATGGCGCACCCCCAGCAGAGTCCAGGGACGCACCCGCCAGACTTATGTCGGAGCAGACTCACCAGTCTGGACCGCAGCCTTCGACCTCGGACCCCACGGGACCACGATCCCTGCACCCCGCCCCTCACTCCTCCCACCTGGACTCAAAATAAACATCTGGTCTGACTTGCAGAGCTCTGAAGTATGCTGTGCGCAGGGTTGGGGGTGCGGAGCAGGAAGGGGAGGCTTGGTATCTGGACTTGGGAGGGCTCTGGGCTGGCAGAGGCCCAGACTGGAGAGGCAGACCCTGGGGGCGGGCTCATACACCCACATGCTTGAGTGCAGATAAGGGTCAGGGGAGACCCAAGGGCGTTTTGTCACAGACAGAAAGGAGCACCCGACCCCCACAGGTTAAGTTTTAAATCCCGCTTTCTTCCTTCACCCCAGCACCGGACCACCTGCCTCTTTAGCTCTTCCCAGATCCAGGCCTTCTCCGCTCTCCACTCCCACCGCCCGGACCCTGCCCTCGCTAGGACCCCGACCTCCGGCCTCTGCTCCTGTCTCCTCTCCCTTCTGGTCTAGAGCTCCCTAAATCCTTCCTGCCCGAGCTTCGAGCTCCCCTGGGCATTGACAAGTGCGAGACGACTAGCTCCATTTTACAGATGAGGAAACGGAGGCTGGGTATAGCTAAATCAGTTGCTCAAGGTCCCCAGGGTCTTGGCTACGACTGGGCGGGCAGCTGCCCTTCCGGCCTCTTCGAGAAGCAAATCACACCGTAGGAGTTTCACAAGAATTAGTCCAGAAACGGCGGGCGGGCAAGAGACCTAAGTGGCTCCAGTGTACAAATGGGATAAATGCGGACCGGGGCCGCGTTCGCTACCGCCAGTTCCTAGGTTGGCCTCCCTCTTTTCGCAGCCACACCCCGCCCTCTACCGCCCAGCGCAGACCACGCCCCCGTCGGCGTCCGC
>NW_006282187.1:128446-132558 GCF_000327345.1 Myotis davidii
GGGAGCTGCCGGGCCGGAGCGAGGCCGAGGTGACGGGATCCCGGAAGGGAGAAGGCTGGACGCGGACCTGAGATGTGTCCGGGGAGAGTGGGCACCGCGAGTAGGACTAGTGGCGTGACGTGGGCAAAGACCAGCGCGAGCCTAGGGGCGGGGCGGGGGCGGGGCGGAGGCAAAATCGAGGGGCGGGACGCACTGCGAGTGGACTGAACGGAGACCCAAACTGGGCGCACGTGGCGCACTGTGCAGCGGCGCTAGGCGGGAATGAGGTTGAAATAAGAATCAGGAAATGGGGTGCAGTGGACGAAACGGAGGTGAATAGGGTAGGACTGCAGGGAGGAGCCAGATGGGCCTGGACTTTACATTTTTATGAGGTCACCCTGGGTCTCGGCTCCAGACCCCAGGCAGAGTCGCTGTAACCCTTAACGTTGGGCTTTGGCCCCTCCACCCAAGCCTTGGGTTTGTAGAAAGCCCATCTGGTCTCCTTTCTCTTCCCCAGATTCGGGATTTCCTCCAGCAGCTCAAGAACCGTGTGGCCCGGGAAGCCATTCAGAAGGTGCATCCAGGTGGCCTAAAGGGTCAAAGGCGTCAGGAAACACAGCCCCCAGCTCCCATCGAGGTGAGGCAGGGCCAGGCTCCCTGGAAGATGGGTGCGAGTTGGGAGGATAACTTGGTCAGAGGATCCTCAGTAAGCGGGGGACTCCTAAGAGTTGATCCCTAGGCTGACCATGTACTTTCTGGTTGCCCTACCCAGGTGTGGATGGAGCTGGCTAAGAAGATAACAGGCCCACTGGAGGAAGCTCTGACTGTGGCTTTCTCCCAGGTACAACCATCCCCTAGGGAGGCCAAGGGTGTCCCTAGGGACGAGTCATACACACACACACACACACACACACACACACACACAAGAGCGTAAGTAAGGTATGGATGGATCTGCATCCTGGGCCCTTCCTCATGCTAGCTCTGGCCAATCACGACATCTTGAGCCTCAGTACCCCTCCTCTGAGGCCATCTTCTGTATGTGACACCTTCCTTGGGTGAGCGGGTGGAGAGCTCAGCACAGTTAGCAGGGTGGGGGAGGTGACTGAAGGGAGGACTTATGCTTTTCCCTTCCTGATCTGTTTGCCTGTCAGGCGCTCACCATCATGGCCGTGGAGCCCGTCAGCCTCCTGTACTCCAAGCCGTCCAAGCCTACGCAGGCACATGGAAAACTGCTGCCCCTTAACACCCCTAGCAGACAAGAGAACCCGAGCCCTGAGGCTGCTGGCCCCACCCCTGGAGCAGCTGCTGGTCCCTCTGCTGAGGGAGACCTCGAAGTGGATTTTGAAAAGATCTACAAGTACCTGTCATCCATCTCCCACAGCTGCCATGGCCCTGAGCTTTCCCCAGCTGGTGAGAAGAAAGGGGGAGGGAGCTATGGTGGTGGGGTCCAGGCAGCAAGTCCTGACCTCCTCTTACCCTTCCCCTCGCCATCCACCACCAGAGTCAGCTGTGGTCCTTGACCTGCTCATGTCACTTCCTGAGGAGCTGTCTCACCTGCCCTGTGCAGCCCTGGTTGAGCATATGATGGATACATACCTACATCTGATGGCCCCCCAGTCTGACCCCAGCGGTGGGAACCTGGGACCAGGAGCTGAGGTTTGTGGGACTGGCTCTAGGGGGCAAGAGGAGTCCAGTCAGGCCACCCCCCAGGCCCCTGAGAATGCCAGGCCTAGCAAACCGAGATCTGCCTGGCAAGTAGTTGGCGTTTGCCCCCTGAACCCATTTCTGGTGCCCCTGGAGCTTCTGGGCCAGGTAGCTACCCCTGCAAAGTGAGGGTCCCAGCAGACAGAGCACACACCAGACATCTGTGAGCTCCTGGCCTTCAATTCTGCTTGGGCTGGCACTGGGTATTCATGAGGATCTGGTCCTGGTGGAAAGTCCCTCACTCGGTGTGCAGTGCCAAGTGGCCTTTAGGACGTTCCAAACAGCAGGGATTTCAGAAATTGAAGCCCATTTGTACAGGAGTTCAGCCACAGATCTTAAGTTGGGGCAGCCAGATGGCTGGGATAAAACCACCATCAAATACTGCCTCTCCTCCTCTCCTGCATTCTGTTGCTTATGCCCTATAACTGAATAAAGTTGTCAATCTGTCTTTTTTTTAAAGTTGATTTTAGATAGGGAGAGAAACATCGATTTGTTGTTCCACTTATTTATGCATTCATTGGTTGATTCTTGTATGTTCCCTGACTGGGGATAGAACCCATAATCTTGGCATATTGGGATGACACTCTAACCAACTGAGCTACCCAGCAAGGGTTGTCTCACTCTTTTTTCTGTGACTTAAAGGTAGCAGAGCCCTGGCTGGTATTCTCAGTGGTTAGAGTGTTGACCCATGCATCTAAGAATCATGGGTTTGATTTCTGGTCGAGTGCATACCTGGGTTGCAGGTTCGATCCCAGGCCCTGGTTGGGGCACGTGCAGGAGGCAACTAATTAATGCCTCTTCCCCTTTCTCCCTTCCACTCTCTCTAAAAGTCAATAGATAAAATATCCTCAGGTGAGAATTAATAGCAACAAAAAAGTGGCAGTGGTGGCTCAGAGTACAGAGGGAGATGTTGGAGGTAGGAGAGAGCTTAGGGTCCTGGGGACCGAGGGGCATGCCAAGGAGAAGGGTGCAATCACCAAACGCTACCACTGCCAGGCTTGCTCCAAAGCTGCTTGGAGTGACCTCAGTTTGACTGAGGGGACCCGTGGTGATTATATAGAAGGTCAAGACAAGCCTTAGCTTGACAGGTGTCAGGGGAAGGTTTTCTGAGCAGGGTGACCTTATATCATACAGATGGAAGGCGGGGAGGGCACCAGCAGAGTGAGGTGAGGCTGTGTTAGGCAAAATGAATCTTTGTACTTAACCCAAACAGTCACCAGGACCACCAGTTCACCCCAGAAGGGGTGGGCCCATATCACCTGAAAGGAATGTTCTTGCATCACAAGTGGGTCTGTTGCCACTGGCTATCTATATCACACCTCCTTCCCCTGCTGGTGTGAGCCACTTCTGTCCATAAGTTCCCTTATAAACTCTTTAAAAAATATATATTGATTTCAGAGAGGAAGGGAGGAGAAATAGAAACATCATAAGCATAACCAATGGACATAGACACCAGGGGGGTGAGGGCATAAACGGGAGTGGGGTGGGAGGCAATTGGGGGATAAGGACACATATGTAATACCTTAAATCAATAAAAGAAATAATAATAATTGCTGGGCCTTGGCCAGGCCGGTGTGGCTCAGTGGTTGAGCATTGACCCAGGAACCCAGAAGTCATCTGTTCGATTTCCTTATCAGGGCACATGCCCGGGTTGTGGGCTTGATCCCCAGTAGGGCGTGTGCAGGAGGCAGCTGATCGATGATGTTTCTCTCTCATCAACGTTTCTATATCTCTATCCCTCTCCCTCTAAATCAATAAAAACATTAAAAAAACACATCAATCATGAGAATCATTGATCAGCTGCCTCCTGCACACCCACTACTGGGGATGAAGCCTGCAACCAGGCATGTGCCTTTGACCGGAGTCCTTCAGTCCACACACCAGGATCCTTCAGTCCACATGCCAACGCTGTGTCCACTGAGCCAAACCAGCTAGGGCCCTTAGTAAACGCTTGATGTTGCCCAAGGCTGAGGGACCCAAGGGTTAGGGGTGTGCTGCCCCATGTTGCCGGTTAGAGAGAGGGTCTTCGGAGGTAGCTTTGGGGAAGCAAAGGGAGGAGGAGCAGAGCTGGGTAGAGTGGAGAGCTGGAGTCCCACCTGTTGTCAAAGGCCCCACATTCCTGGAGGTGCTTTTGGGTTTCCTTGCAAGGGTGTCCCCCCCTCTACAGCCTCCAAGGGTGTGGGTTCAGGGGAGGGCAGGACAGGAACCAGTGTTCTTCCATGGAATGGCATTCCCCCAGGCTTAACTACTCCTCTGAGAGCCCAAAATTTTCTGTTCCAAGAGTCTGTGCATTCACTCAGCCTTCCTTTTATAGAAACCCTCGCTTCTCCCCACACACATTGCACACGGCTCTCCTGGGACACATAGCACATTTCCTAGGTGGGTTGTGGAATCAGCCCACTCCATGATCAGGACCAACCCCCCCCCCC
>NW_006282187.1:132910-133759 GCF_000327345.1 Myotis davidii
ATCACCATCTACTCAGAGACAGGAAGAGGAAGGCATGAGGAGGGCTTTGGGGGAGGGGGGGCAGGGAGATGGTGTGGGGCATGGCAGGAGGGATCAGGGGTAGGTGTCAGTATTGCCAGTGACTGGCATACGGAGGTGGTAACCGAGGGAGAGGTGTGCAGATTACTAACAGGCCTGGGCGGGGGGTGGAAGTGAGTCTGCCGGGCTTTGCCCCCACGGAAGGTGCCAAACATCCTGGACACAGCAGCCATTGTTGCTCTTCAGGCTCAGTCTCAGGGCAGGCAGCACTGGGCAAATTCTACCCCAAGGAGGGGTTCAACATGGGGGAGGGGTGGGGGATGTAGTAGTTGGATAGCCAGACGACATGGGAGGGTAGAGAGGGGTCCCTGCATCCAGGAACGCACATACCATTTATGCTGGAGGCTGGACAACAGCAAAGCCACCTACGCGCTAGGCGGGGTAGGGGGTGGGTGGGTGTCAGTGAGTTTTGGGGTGAGGACAGGGTGGGATAAAGACACCAAGTGGGGCACGGGCTTGTCTGGGAGGGATGATGGGAGAGGCCTGCGAGTATGGAAGGTGTCTGGGCAGGGAGGGGCGGGACTTCTCATGCACTCCTCCTTTGGCTGGGCTCTGGGGTGGGATCCCGAGCGCGGTCAGGCCGACAAAGGGCCACCCAAGGGTGCCGTGGCTCAGACCAGCGCGTAGTCGAATTGGCCACGCTCGAGCGCCTCCTTGTGGTCGGTCCAGGACGAGGCGGGCATGCGGCTGTAGGGGTCGAGTAGGATGCGCACGCAGCGCACCATCAGCAGCACCAGCACCACGAGCAGGCAGAGCACGAAGGCGAACACT
>NW_006282187.1:133787-134152 GCF_000327345.1 Myotis davidii
GTCGTGCTCATGGCTCACATCCCCGCGAGTCCTGCGGACAAGAAGTCGGCCCTGGGCACGGGGATGAGGCTGTGCCTTCCCACATCGCCCTCCTCCACCCACCTTGCCCGTCCCCCCTCTCCGGTCTCCAGGCAATGCCCATGCCCACCAGTAGACATCACCACGCGGGGACCCAACTCCGCACAGGTTGGGGAGCTGAGAGCGGAGACGGAGCCCCGACCTGGCCAGCCAGCACACAACAGGTGCAATCGCGCAGCCCCGGGACGCGGCATGGGATCCTTCCCCGTGCCCTGCTCGCTGTCGTTGTTCTCGGCGTCCCGGGGACTCCGTTGCCCCACCACCCCTGCCGTTCCCCTCACCCTGGC
>NW_006282187.1:134193-138614 GCF_000327345.1 Myotis davidii
CTGTTTCCATAGGGAAGGGGGCGGAGGCTGCGCAGGGAGCGGCGCACGGCAGCGACCCCGCCCCGGCCTCAGGATCACTTCTCAGGCCCAGCTCAGCTGCAGGCATCCAGGATCCCCACCCCTACAAGTACCCCAGATGCTCCGCCCAGATCTTAGCCCCTGCACTCCCTCAGCCCTAGGGACCCCAACCCCCAGACAGTTCATGGAAAAACTCCCTCGCTTTTGTTCTCACTGGTCCCCCCACCCCCACCCCCTAGGAGTGCAGGGTCCTAACCAGACAAGGTCCTTCTAGGTCCACAGTTTCTTCAGTGACCTTGACTGCTTCCCGTGGCCATCTTGCCCACTCAGCCACACCAGTGACAGACATCTCAGACCACTCAAGTTGCTCTCCTGCACTTTGGTGTTTTATTATCACTTCCAAATCTCAGTCATACAGGTTAATAAGGGCACTGTTAAATTTTTATTTTTTAAAATGAAGCTAAAACGGCCTCGATGATATGGCCAGTGGGCCCCACCACCTGTCCCCAGGAGTCCCTGGGCCAGAGCCTCTTCCTCTTGGCATTGTCTGGCCAGTGCGCTGTGTTGACTTTCCCTGCCAGCAGCCCTAGCAGCAGAGGGGGTCAGGGGCTGGCACTGTGGGGAGCAGCCTCTACAGCTGCTGGCCATTCTCTACAACCACCCTAGCAGAGAGCAGTCCAGAGCTGACAGTCGTCCCCAGAGGTCTACTGCCACAGGTGGACATTCCCACCCTGTGCAGCTGCCCTGCGATGTACAGCCTGGAACCTCCGGTTGTGGCTGCCAAGCTCAGAGGACCTGCTCTGTACTGGAAGCGGAGATGTCCAGGAGCCGCCAGGCCGCATAAGGGTTGAGCTCATCCTGGTCCCGGCACAGTGCCCACACGTACAGCATGCGTAACACCTTGTCCTGCAGGAGTGGGAATGGGTATGGGCCTGGAGGCAGAGAGCAGCACAGCAGAATGAAGCTGCCAGGTCGGGACATGGGGGACCAGGGAGAGGTGTTGGAGTGTGGGTCTGGGGTCCAGAACAGAGGCTGGGACAGAGGCTAAAACTCAGGACTTGGTAAAACTGGACAAGTCAGTCGCCTTCTGACCTCCACCAGACCCAAAACAGGCCCTGGGACTTCTCAAGGTGCCATCCTGCTGTCCCCTCCCAGCCACAGAACTTCCTGGCTCTGAACTGCCACCTGTATAGGTGGCTGGCCACTGCCATCCAACTGGTCCTGGGCTGGCTGGCTGCCCTGTCTAGCCCCCTCCCTCACTCACCGGGTTGCCCTCGACCACCTCGCCTTTGGCATTCTTGATCACCATCACCAGCTGGGCGTGGAAGGTGACAATCAGCACGGGGCCCTGCTCCATCATCTTGCCCATGGCCAGCTGTGGGGGGAGCCAATGGGGTGGATGGGTATCACTGAACAGTCCCCATCAATTCCCTGTTGCTCCCCTTGATATGGAGACCCCCGTGTCCTAGGATGCTGACAGGAGGAGCAGGGCACCTCAACATCTCAACTCATCACCTTGGAGGGACTCCGAGGGGCCGCCCCAATCAGTACTCCAAGCCTGTCACCCCCTGCTGGCCTGTTTCTGTGTAGGCATTTCCCAGGAAACCCTTCTCATGGACAAATCCAAACCCTCTACTGTGAGATGGAGTCTGAACTTCTGAGAACCCATGAGGGCTCCCAACACCCTGGCAGCCTCTTGGTCCCCAGACTGGGGCTGTGCGGGGTGGGGGGTGGGAGGGCAGTACACGCAAAAGGACCTCAGAGTTGGGTACCTCATACACAGGTTGGGGGAGGGAGGTTGGCGCTGGCATTCTTTTAGCCCAGAGCAGGGAGGAAATGGGGGTGATTGTGGCAGAGCAGGTCTTTGGCAGCTGAGAAGTCCTGACAAAGCCCCCGCCCTTCCTAGAAGGTGCAGGCATACCACCTTGGGGAACTCTGGGACCCTGATATCTAGGCAGCAGCAGCCCTTATGCCTACCACTTTCCTGAGAATATTCCAACCATAGGACCATGTAAAACTTTAACTGCAAGGGACCCTTGAGATCATTTAATCAAAGTGCCCACCTGTGATGGAACTCCTCCAGGGATGGGGAGCTCACTCCTCATGCTGATCAGCATGCCTTCCCAAACCCAGGGGACACCCAGCCCACCCAGAAAGTCACTTACGTCGACATTGTCAATGTCCAAGATACGGGAGTGGAACTGGAGGCCCAGTGCCTTGGCCTGCTGGATTGGGTGGGCCAGCTGGCTGTAGGTCTGCAACAAGAGGCCAACGTGTCCATCTGAGGACTACCCAAGACCAAGCCACACCAAGGCGCCACACCACAAGAGAGGGCTGGTGCACCGCTAATGCCTGCCCACCTTGGGCAGGTGCCAGCATCCCAGAACATGCTTCCTGCAGGCGGCTCACGAACAGAATTTCCTGATTTCAGCTCTTGCACCTTCCAGAAATGGCCACAGTACCTGGGTGTGCTACGCCAGGAGCAGCAGATGCCAGGAGCATGGGTCCAAGTACAGAGGCTGGAGCCACCCATTGCTGGCCCAAGTCACACACTTCCTTCTTATTATAAAGACAGAGCTGTCAGGACCACCAAATGAAAGTGGTATTAATCAGCGCAGTAGGTAACTCCTCTGGAAAGCCACCTGAAATGCACTCCAGGGTTAAGTAGAGGCCTGCTTGGCTGATCTTAAATGCTCCCACATTTATCTCACTCCAAGTCTTGGCCTGGAATCAAACGCTTCTAGGATTTGCCCTAACCCATGGGTGGCTTTGAAACTAACTGCCTTGTTCACTCTGACTAGCCCTTTGTAGGTAGCTGACCATCGCAGGCAGCCTGTTCTCCCTACGGGGACAGTGGCACCCCAAGTGACACTCTTAATCCCCTCGTGCCTATTCCCACACCCAAAACATAGCCTCTGGGACATGTGCAGCCTCATATCACAACAGGCAACCACACCGGAAGACATTCTAATAGAGAGAAAAATATGGGGTTCTTAAAGATGACATTTAAAAAACACCTCTGTGAGCAGCTATAATCTCAGCTGTGTTCCCAGGGGCACCAGCAGCTCTCTGGCAAAGAGAATCCGCCATGTCATAATAGTTCCAAAGCAAAAACAAAAAACAAACAAATAAACAAACAAAAAAAACACCTTGTACTGACTACTGGATTAGTCACCATGCAGGGGTGTTTTTAAAAAGAAAATCTAACAATTTCTCTGCTTTTTCCAAATTGTTTTTGAGCTGGCACAGAACAGAATCAACCAAAAAAAAAGCCTCTGGATTGCTTAATACAAAGAAAATGGAAGCAAACACCCCATGAAGACACAGGTCAGGAAGTGAGCAGGGTAAGGCAAGGTGGCGGGAGAAGATGGAAACCCTGAGGAGATGAGGCAATTGCCAGGAACAGGGCAGACAGTGTAACACCCGACCCTCCTCCTCATAGCCTAGCACTGCCTGTGGCCCTGGGACCCCATCAGGACCCATGGCTCCTCCCCTGGCAGGAAATTTTATCAATGTCTATTTTGATCTGTGTTCTGGGATCTTGAAGCAAGAATAGCTAATGAACTCATCTGGTGCTTTGTGTACCCTGGAACACTGCTTCTGTGTTCAAGCTGTACCCCATGGAACGGGGACAACGGTGTGACTCTGGCCCAGGAAAGGAGGTGACGGAGGCCATTGGGGCCTCCAAATGCTCTTTCTCCAGCACCCATTGGCTCCGGGGGAACATCTAATGCAGCTCAGAGTTATTTATTGTCCATTTCCACCTGAACCCTGGGCCCCCAGCCTATACCCCAGGCCATCCTGGTCATGAGACCTTGCTTCATGTCACTTAGGGCCACCTAAAACAGGGCAGATAGGCCACACTGAAAACTCACCTTACTCAGATGCTTCTCTTATCATCACCTTTCTCTCCTATGAGCCTTCTTAAACCAGAATTAGGATAGAGGAAGGGTTCTGGATGACAAGGCAGGAGGACTGCCCTAGTCCCAGGCCATCCTTTAGGCCAAGTAAGGGAAGAAAGAGCAAGCTGGAAGGACCATTTCTGACTAGTTTACTCTAGAACAGTGGTTCTCAACCTTCTGGCCCTTTATATACAGTTCCTCATGTTCTGAGGGCACCCCATCCCCACTGCACTCAGCTAAGTCCATTCCCCAGAGTCTCCCTAAGTCAAGGGGAAGAGGAGGGTGTCTTGGCTGTGCCTGGGGCCAGGGGTATTGAGGTGGTAACACACCAGTCCCCCAAAGTATGGGTCTAAATGTCTGCAGCTCACAGCTTCAGCACCAGTCTTTGAGAATGTCAAGCTCTCCAGAAATCATGGCCTAAAAAGGAAAAGACAAAAAAAATAGTAAGAGAATGAGAGTGGGCTTTTGAGGCAGGAGAATATTGAAGGATGTTCTCCAAAA
>NW_006282187.1:143293-159804 GCF_000327345.1 Myotis davidii
CCCAACCATAAAATTATTTTCATTGCTACTTCATAACTGTAATGTTGCTACTGTTATAAATCGTAATGTAAATATCTGATATGCAGGATGGTCTTAGGCGACCCCTGTTGAAAGGGTTGTTCTACCGCCAAAGGGGTCACGACCCACCGGTTGAGAACCGCTGCTCTAGAAGGACCAGCCACCAGGCCCTCGATGACTCTTGCAGGTTACGTGGTATGATGTGCATAAGGGACAGAAGGATCTGTGCCTCTGAGCATGTCAGACATAAGAACCTCCCTTTAGCCAGGACACCAGGCCCTGTCATGCCTTTTCCAGACCAGCTGCTCAGCAGATCTCCTCCAAACTGTGATTTCTGTTTAGGCCTAAATAGAGAAAAAGAAAAGTACTCACAGCTTCATAGCACCAGTCTTTGAGAATGTCAAGCTCTCCAGAAATCATGGCCTAAAAAGGAAAAGACAAAAAAAATAGTAAGAGAATGAGAGTGGGCTTTTGAGGCAGGAG
The DNA here is from genome assembly GCF_000327345.1 of Myotis davidii. Lineage (NCBI taxonomy): Eukaryota > Metazoa > Chordata > Mammalia > Chiroptera > Vespertilionidae > Myotis > Myotis davidii. Next base: position 143,795 of record NW_006282187.1, read on the forward strand.
AATATTGAAGGATGTTCTCCAATGAGATCCTTTCCTCAGCAGACCCCTTTGTGGTGGGGTCTGGTTGAGGAAGGATGGGGAAGTTGAGTCAGGCTGCAGCAAGGGGTTCCATCTCCCCAGGCTCCTGGGAGCAGAGCCTCTGCATGTGGCCCAGGGTGGGTCTCCAAAGACCTGGTAGAAGGAAGAGGAAGGTGGCAGTATGCCAGGCTCTCACCCTGGCAGGGAAATTGAACCAAGGAGGTGAGAAGCTGCTTTCTGCTTCCCCTGGGAATAAAGCTTTGGATGGTGAGGCTCATATAGGGAGGGGGGAGTAGGGGCTGCTTCCACAGGAACCTGGAATCAGGGCTGGGAGGAGCCCAGAAAAGGGAGGGGGGGCCAGGTGCCTGTGGGAAACTGTAGGTAGGCCGAGTGCTGAGCCACACTTACTGTGGAAGAAGCTGTCTGAGCTTGGACTGCTGCTTTCAGGAATCACCCCACTCCCATCTCTGCCAAGCCCAGCCCAGCCCAGCCCAAAGTGGCATGAGGGATGTGGGCAATCAGAGGAGGGAGAGGGGACCACATGGAGGCTGGTGGGAGGGAGGTGACAGGCAGAGAGGATAGGCATCCACATGAAGTGAGGGCTTTTCTTTCATCCTACTAGGGGCCTCCCAAAGGCCTGGTTTGGCTGGGCTAGAGGTTGGGGGCTGTAAATAGGTAGAGAAAAGGCAGCTGACAGGGACAGGGGCCTCATGGAGGGTGGGACTTTGAGCAAGCCACCCCATCCTCACTTCTGAGGCAAAAGGAAGTGCAAGGGGAGCAGAAAATGGGATTCAGGATTCCTAGGGAGACCTACAGGAAGAGGGAAGAGAGCCCCCTGCTGCCACAGTAGCCCTGGTCTGGCCTCCATGTCTTGAGGATCTGGTTGGAGCTCACATGCATCCCCCCAAGCCCTCCTCATGGCTCACCCCAAGAGCCAGCAGCCAGCTTCTCCCTGACTCCTGAAAGGCCTGTAGTATCTGGAAGACAAACACCTGACCCCTGACAGCCACAAGGGAATAGCTTCAGGCAGAGAACATGAGGGAAACAAAATGGAAAGGGAGACTGAGTCCTAGAGGGAGACACACACCGTGGGTCAGGGCCACCACCACTAGGACCAGAGGGGACTATGGGCAACAGATGCCTTCTCAGAGGTATTTGATGGACAAGGCCTGAGAGTGGGGGTGCTCAGGCTCTAAAGACTGAAGCCTCATCTCTGCTGAGAAAACACTCTCCTTAGCTAAACATCCCTGGGGGAACTTTCTGATCTGGTCTCAGGTTGGTGGTACACCAAAGGCAGGGCAGTGAGGACAGGACACCTGAGGACTGGCCTTCAGGGTTGGGTACCCACCTCCAGGACGTTGGGGATGATGTCATTCTCGCACTGCTGCAGGAACCGCTCCTTGTCAAAGGCCGGATCCACACGTAGGATCTCTGTGAGTACCTCGGACATCTCTGTCTTCGAAAACAGACCCCCTGGGGGCAGCCAAGCCTGGAGTAAGTAGGGGTGCTGGGAACCCCTCCCTGCTGTCAGCCCTGCGGTGTGAGGATGGGGCAAGATGGTCCTGAAGCCACCCACTCACCCAGCAAGTCTGTGACCTTATCTGTCAGTGCACGGGAGGCCCGGATGAGTGTGTTGTCACTCTCGTCATACCTCATCTTCATCTCGAAGAACCCTGAGAAGACGGGTCAGGTGTCAGGGGTCAGGGCTCCCTTCCAGAAACATATGCCTCGGCCTGACTTCTGGGAGCTCCTCGTGGTCTGTGTGACTGCTCCAGACACAGGCAGGGTAAATGAGAAGACCACTCTGAGCTTGCTTCCTCAGCTATGCAGACTGGGCAGCCAACCTACCTCAGGGGCTGCAGAGACCACTGAGCTGTGGGCCTGGAGGTGGGGATGGCGGATGCAAACAAGGAAACACAGCCTCTAGGATGGTGTGGCCCCACTATGTCAGCATCTGGGAAGCTCCATGCGCCAGCAAGAGCAGATAACTCCAGGGCCCCGAGTAGGCTTGGGCTCTATCTGCACCAGGGTCCCTGGCCTCTGGCCTTCCTAATGATGAAGTGTCTCTCAGTATCCACAGCTACATCATCAGGGAGGACATTGTGCCTAGTCACCTTGCTCTGACAATGGCCAAGAGGGTGACCCAGCCCTAATGGCGATGTCCCTGCCCACTGGCCACCTCTAGGCCAGTGCCCCACTGCTCATTCACTGAGTAACCCTGCAGAAATAAGTGGTCCTCTCTGACTCCAGTCTCCTCCTCTGTAAAATGGGGGTCAGCTGTGCCACGACTGAGGAGTGCTGTCCCCTGTCACAGCCTTGCTGTCAGCCATGTGTTGGTGACATGAACACTCACGGTTGAACACCACATTGTTGTCCCTGAAGTCCTTCCACTGCTGATACCACTTGGAGTCCTTGTGCAGCACGACTCCCAGGGCATCCCTGGAGAAGATGGGGTGGTTGGTGAGCAGTTGCTGGGGAGTCACTGGGCCCAGGCCCATTGCTGCGGGGAGGAGGGCCCAAGCTCAGGGGCTTTGGTGACCCCATCCTCATCCCTCAGCTTCCTGTCTTCTCCATTCCCCTTCCCACCTCCTACCCTCCCACAAATTCTCTCAAGGGAGCCAGATAACCTGGAGTAGAAAACAACTCAATAACTGACTTGTGTGGAACTTTTGTGAGCCTGAAGGGGAGGCAGTGAGGAGAATCCCGGGCCAGGCGGCCTGGTACCTACTCATTGGGCTCAAACACTTTCTCTTCCTTGAACTTCTCTCCAGCAAACTCCTTCCTTTTCCTGAGCCGTTCGGGCCTGCGGTAGGGCCCGGTCTGGCCCAGGACACTTTCATCGATCTCCTTTTTCACTGACTCCACCCCCTGGAGGAGAGTAAAGCTTGGGGTGGGTAATGGGGACCTTCCTGACACCCACAGATCAGTTTCAGTCGGTGTACAGTTGTGTCTAAAGTCAGGGAGTATATGCTGTGAACCCCAACCTCAGGCCCGATGGTACCCTGGGGCCTCCCCTTCCCCAGGTCTTTTGGTCACCTGGCCCACATCATCCACCTGGCCTAACAACAACATGCCTGACACTCCAAGGGCTGACTTCTGCCCCCTCCCCTTCCAGGAGCAGTAGACACGCCTTCCCCCGCACCCAGATGACCCTCAGATTCTGAGACCCATACCCCTCTCTCCCTGGAACCAGGCGGGCATCCTAAGTTCTGCCTCTGCCCCACTCTCCTGATTCAAGCAGACCCAAAGTCTGTGGGTCCACCTCCCCAAATCTCTCGAACCCATTTCCCCTCCCTCCACCCCAAGGGCAGCTCCATTAAGGCCTCCCAAGACACTCTCAGGACTCCTCTGTGCCGGTACCAGAGTCTAGACTGGAAAGCTGTACCTCTTCCACACCCAATACAGTCATACTTCAGTTTATTGCACTTCACACATATTGTTTTTTTATAAATTAAAGGTAAGACCCTCTACCAGTAAAAAGATTACAACTTGCTGAAGGCTCAGATAATGGTATTTTTTTTTAGCAATAAAAAATTAAGGTCTATACATTGTGATTTGAGACATAATGCTATAGCACATGTAACAGATTACAATACAGTGTAACATAACTTTTGAATGCACTGGGAAACCACACCACTTCTATGGCTGGCTTTATTGTGATATTCACTTTAGTCAATGGTCTAGAATCAATCCTACAATATCTATGAGGTCTACCTATATCCTTCTTTGGTTCCTTGTCACTTTCTGGAGAAAACCTCAAGTCCTCTGCGTGGCCTGCAGGACCGTTCCAATGGTCTCTGCTTTTCCTTGGCCTCCCTCTGAGACCCCTGCCTTTGCTCTGACTGTGCCAGGTGGCGAGGGATACACCAAGCAGACTGTACTTGCACCCCTCCACAGGACCTGCTCCCTCTGTCTACAACCCCTTCCCTGTGTGTTTCTCTGTCACAAGTCACTCAGGAACTGCCTGTCCCCTTTTCTGTCCCCCCAAACCCTTCGAGAGTCGGAACTCGGACTTTGTCTTCTGTGGCTCCCGTGGCCAGCAGAGGCCCTGGCATGTGGTACGGTTCAATAACTGTTAGTGGAATGAATTCAGGACCTCAGTCACCCCCGGTGCAACAGAACTCTGGGTTATGGACATTGCTTAGGGTGTTAGCAGCTGAGAGTGTGCGAGAGGCTCTCTCAGTGCATTAACCTGCAGCTCCATAGGGGCTGTGACTTGCCGCAGGTCACCCAGCCAGGAGGCAGCAGGGCCTAAAACCTCAAGTGGGCTCTCCTCACCAATCCCATTGCACTCCCTTCAGTGCAGCCAGCCTTTTCTGGGGTTGAGCTCTGAGGTGGGAACCCTGGCTCTCAGCTTCAGAGAGGGCCAGAGCCCACGCAGGCCCCAGCATCTAACTCACCTGGGAGAGGGCTTTGAAGGCCCCACCCTTGGACACCGACTCAGCAGACTGCTTGGCAGTCTTGGCTGCTTCCTCCACACCCTCCTTGATTTTCCGGCCAAGGTCACTTTTACTGACTTCGTCAAGACTCTACTGAGACAGAAAAGGGAGAGTGTGTCAGCGCAGTACCCTTGGAGACCCACAGGGGTGCCCCTGGAACCAAGGCCAGTCCTTAACCTCCAAAGAGTGGGTGGGAACAGGCACTCTGAACTCATCTGGCTCCTCAGCACCAAGACTTAGGCACACACATCTGAGAACACTGCCTACAATTTCCGGGGTGCTGTTCCCTGGGTCAACTGGCCTTTTCCCAGAATGGGAAGGAGCCCCAAGTCTTCATAGAATGCCACAAGAACAGCAGTCCAGGGAGAAGGAGTGAGAAAGAAAGTGAGGGTGTGCCCAGTATTGGGCCTAGAACCTGCAAAGTCCTGCCTCCCCTCTCCTGCCCACAACAGAACCAATAAGAAGAAAGACCCCACACCGTGGCGGGGAAGGCAGGGAATCTCAACCTCGTATCTACTCTCCCCTGGAGGCGAACTATCCCCTCCCCTTCTGTTTTTAGGCAGGCAGAATAAAACCTTTATTTTACCCTCGTGTCCTGGCTGGTGGACCATTCACTTCTAACTTAAGTAGTAAACTGCCTGGCAGGTGGACAAGTGTGACTCCCCTTCCTTCCTGAGGGGTGTTGTGTATTTGAACTCTGGAAGCCACCATGCCAGGCTGGCTCTCCCCCTGTTAGCTGCCCAGCTCCCGAGTGATGTCTGTATGACCCCATGGTGAGGCACAGATGGGCCATGGGGGCTATGGCAGGAAACTGAGGGACCCAGAGGCCATTACCTCCTTCACAGTGCCGGTGATAGCCCCCAACTTCTTCTTGATCACCTCACTTGTCCGCACGGTTTCGGATTCAATGGTTTTCTATAGAAAGGATGTTGTTTCCTTTTGTTACTATAGAGCAGTTACCAGAGAGCCAAAAGACCAAAGAAACATTTTCTCAGCAGCCCCCACCTTCCCCAAACTTCACCTCTCCATCCCCCCTAACCCGTCCCAACGCCTGGTCCGTGGGTCTCAGCAGCTGAAGGCCAACTGGGACCCTCAGGAGCACGGGAGGCCTTGGTCCTGAATCTTTCTCTGGGTGGCAGGGGCTGGTCTTGTCTGCCAGCTTGTCAGTATTCTCCTTCTCCACTTTGCCCCCCACCCAGTCACCAGTCACTGCAGCATTTCCCACACCCCAGCCACCCCACCCAACCTTAGCCTGCTCTGCCCCCAAAGGACTCCTCGGCCCAACCCCAACTTTAATGGAAAGGGTGTTCTTCCCTTGGGTTGAGTCCCCACACAGGTAGTCACATCTATTTGAGAGATTTGGGGGGACACTCAGAGGGACCAGGGCTTGTACACGGCCTGGGAGGGGGCCTGGGGCAGTGCACCCCCACTCAGTGCAGCTACTTGTTAAGAGGCAGAAATGGTAATTAGTAATTATACAAGCACCCTGAGGCACATTCTATCCATTTCACTCAGAGGACGTATGATCAGGAGGCTCTTAGGAGCAGCTCACCTCAAACCCAGTGCTTGAGGGGTCACAAGGGGTCTTTGGAGCTGGAGATTCTAACCCAGCATGTAGAGAGGGCCCTGCATTTCTCACCAGCTCCCAGAAGCCAATGCTGTACTATGTCACTACAGAACTGGAAAGCTGGATGATCCATTCTTGTCCCCTAGGCAGCTATCATCACTGAGGTGAACTCAGCTCCACAAAAGCTGCTCTTCCCCCAATCACACCTGCACTGAGCTCCATGCACTCACTGTCTGGGACCAGGACAATCCTGGTTCTGAAAGTAAGTGCCCACTGAGGGAGATACAAGCAAAGGGACTCACATATTTCCTTCTGGCTTCCTGGAGCGCATCTGACTCTTCCAACTTCCGGGCCTCATCTCGGAATTTTTTTATACTTTCTTTCATTTCTTTGTTTTTGGCTAACTCTTGTTTGATATTATCTAGCAAGCCGGAGAGAAAGCCTTTTCGGTTTCCAGAAGAATAGGATTTGAACTGGAAAGATGTAAAAGGAATAAAGGATTTTTAATTTTCTCCTTTTTGTTTATGCAGGTTTAACAAGACAAATGTAAAAAGTCCAGACATCCAAACAAAGTATTATCCTATATAATAAAAGCCTAATATGCAAATCGAACAGCAGAATGACTGGCAGAACGACCGGTCACTATGATGCGCACTGACCACCAAGGAGGAGATGTTCAATGCAGGAGCTGCCCCCAGCCTGCTGGCCCCGACCAGCCATGGTGGTGTGGGCAGGCCAGGCCAGCCAAGGTGGGTGCCAGCGGGGGACCCTACTCATGCATGAATTTCATGCCCCGGGCCTCTAGTTTAGCAAAGAAGTGAGCTATCAAGCCATAAAAAGACCTAAAGGAAACTTAAAAGCATGTTATTAAATTAAAGAAGCCAGTCTGATTCTAACTCTATGAAATTCTGGAAAAGGCAAAACTTGGGGTTTGGGATAAACAGACAGGACACAGGATTATTAGGGCAGTAGAAATTATTCTGTATAATACTATAATGAGGGATACAAATTATTATATTTGCCAAAACTCATAGAATGTACAACACAGAGTGATCCTAATGTAATTTATAGACTTCAGTTAATAATAATGTATCCATATCAGCTCACCAGTTGTAACAAATGTCCCACCCTGATACAAGATGTGAATAACAGGGAAACTGTGCTGAGCGGGAGAGGAGGTATATGTGAACTCTCTGTACTTTCTGCTCAATTTTTCTGTGAATCTAAAACTGTTTTAAAAAAAAGCCTATTAAAAATAAAACATAATGCCAGGCTCCTTCTCCAACAGAGGAAACACTGGAGAAGAAACAGGAGCAGCTTGGAATCCTCCTGGGGATTCAAACATGCTCACCCAAGGCCAAGGTCAACACCAAAGGGGCTCATGACCCCAAACTGAATTTGAAGAATTCTGTGGCCCCTAGTCTCAAAGGGGGCTGGCATAGGGCCCTGCTCTCCGGGCTTTTGGGGCCAGGTAACTTCTTCGTTTGGGGCCACTCCCAAGTTCCCATTTGGGACTTACATGTCACCCAAAGGCCTGCACACTGGTCCAAATCTCCCTCTCTTGGCCCACAGGATCACAGTCACCGAGAGCTCAAGCTCAAAATTCTCCTCCACCCAACACACCCAGAGGCCAGACTCTAAAAGAGGCTCTGCTCCAGGAACAAGCCACAGTGTTGTACACTGCTTAAGACACAGGGTCAGACAGAACCAGGTTTAGATCCCTGCTTTGGCACTTATGTAACTAAGAGCACGCTCAGAAAAGAGAATGCTTAAAGAATGATTGTGAGAGAGTCAAGTCATAGTGAAGTGGGTGAGTGTGCTCAGCTGCTCCTACCACTTCCACAATGTGTTGGGTATGCTGCCATGGTTGGGGGCTCACTTTACCAATTTCAAGAGCAACTGCCTCCCCAGCCCATCAAGCCCCAGGGAAAGTTTTGACAAGCTCAGGGCTACTCCACAAGAAAGGCGGCCTAGCCTTGTCTAGATGCACCCTGGCGGGCTGCTGTCTTGTCTAGATGCACCCTGACCAGCCTTTCTCGCCACAGGACTCCAAGTTCTAAAAACATCAGGGACTATGCCACCTTGCAGCAGCCCTGACACTCGCGCAGGGGCTACAAACTGCAGTTGGGATTGGACAAGTAAAGGGAAGGGCCACAGGGCCTGTCCCATGCCTGTAACAGCACCAGGAGAGGATCAGGGAGATAAAGCCTGAGCAAGGCAGACGCAGGAAACAAGCTGTCTGCATGGAAACAGCTGAGATGAGCCTGGAAAGCAGAGTGGGCTGCCCAGTGCAGACTGGGGAACAATGTCAGGTTTGGGGCTTTGCTCCCTGGCCGTGAGGCACCAACAGAAGCGTGGTTGAAGGGGAGTGACAGGGAGGGCAAAGCTCTAGAAAATGCTAATGTGAAGAACAACATAAAGGATGGGGGAGATGTAGCCTGGAGAAACTAAGCCCCAGGATATGATGGTTGACACTCTGGAGTTGCTCAAATGCTTATAAGGCTGTCACCTAGAAAAGGAATAGCCTTGCGCAGTGAAGGACCCACTGGTAGAAACCACAAAGGACGCCTTTCTAGCCATCAATGGACACATTGTGCTACTTTGTGAAGCAGGGTTCTAGCCCTGACAATGTTGAGCACTTCTAGGTATGTGGAGAAGACTAGGCATTTAGGCTCTGTAACTCCCAAGGCCTTAGATATGGAATGCCTGGCAATATGGGCAACATCCTGGAGCCCTCTTTGTTGTCAACTAGCTCTGATTTTTCAGGCCTCCCCCTCTGTCTGCTTGATCTGAGTTACTCACCAGGGGCAGCTCTCCATTTGGCCTGCGTATCTGATAGGTACCACGGGGTAGTGGCACTAGATTGTGGCTGGACAGAAACTGGACGCCACTGCCGAGGCATCTCTAATGGGGGGAGAAAAGAGAAAGATCCATTCAGATAAGAGGGTAACTAGGAAGTAAACAGGCCACACTAAAAAAGCAAGAGTTGCCTGAGATTCATTTGCCAATTTTTTAAAAAATATATATTTTTATTGATTTCAGAAAGGAAGAGAAACATCAATAATGAAAATCACCAATCAGCCACCTCCTGCATGCCCCCCAGTGGGGGTCGAGCCCAAAACCCAGGCATATGCCCTTGACCGGAATCAAACCAGGGACCCTTCAGTCTGCAGGATAATGCTCTAGCCACTGAGCTAAACCAGCTAGGGCTCGTTTGTCAATTTTTATCCCATGACTGCCACTTGCTAAACGCTCCATAATCTTCCCAAATTCTGAGAAGCCAGCGGAATCTGTTGGGAAGAGAAAACACTGGATCTCCATCAGCAGGGGCCATATCTACCTTCCCACATCTGAACCTAGGGGAAACCAGATTGGTCCTAGGAAATGCCAATTTATGGTGGAACAAGGCTAAATCCCCAACTTAATCCCTTAGTCTGACAATAGGCAGGCTGAGTCTCAATGCTGATGGCAAGCAGTCTTTTCTCACAAGCCCACCCACTTCTGCTGGCCTTGTAAGACCAGAGATCTGGGCATTAAGAGGTAAACACTGATAGCCCTGGCTAAGTAGCTCAGGTGGTTAGAAGAACATTGTCCCAATATGCCAGAGTTGTGGGTTTGATCCCTAGTCAGGGCATATACAAGAATCAACCAATGAATGCATAAAATAAGTGGAACAACAAATAGATGTTTCTCTCTCTAAAATAAATTTTTAAAAAGAGCTAAATACTGATAACTTACTGTACCAGGCACAACCCTAGAATAAACCTACCATGTCCTGGTCTAGGATCAGACTATAAGCAGGGCAACTTAGGGAGTCACTTTGGCAAAGATGCTGCTAACCTAAGGGCTTATGCAGGTCCTGTTCAGTGTTGTATCCCAGAACCCAGCATGGAGCCGGGCACATTGATATCAATAGCCCAATAGAACCAAACTTTCTTCTTCGTTTTTTTAAAAATAAATCTTTATTGTTGAAAGTATTACTTATGTTCCCTTTTTCCCCAATCCACTTCGTTCATCAGTTTATTTTGTTAATCAGACTCCACATGAGTGAGATCATGTGATACTTATCTTTCTCTGACTGACTTATTTCACTTAGTATAATACTCTCCAGGGCCACTGCTCTAAACCCTGATTCAAAAGACAAAGCCAATGAAAAAAATCAGTCCAAGACAACTTCTTTCTCCGGCACTCAGATTCCAATGGAATATTTTCCTTCCTCCAGAATCTGGCTCTGGAATCAGAATGACCTCGGCTTTATGTTATAGCATAGTAAAAGCTAGGAAAATTCCAGGAGAAGCAGAATAGGGAAACTGAGACAGTTAAACAGCAGTTTGTGTCCATCTAGTACAGTGGTTCTCAACCTTCTTAATGCTGCGACTCTTTGATTCAGTTCCTCATGTTGTGGTGACCCCCAACCATAAAATTACTTTTGTTGCTACTTCATAACTGTAATGTTGCTACTGTTATGAATCGTAATGTAAATATCTGATATGCAGGATGTGTTTTCATTGTTACAAATTGAACATAACTAAAGCATAGTGATTAATCACAAAAACAATATGTGTGTTTTCTGATGGTCTTAGGAGACCCCTGTGAAAGGGTCGTTTGACCCCCAAAGGGGTCTTGACCCCCAGGTTGAGAACCACTGATCTAGTAAATCCTATCTCCTAAAACTAGGACACGTAAGAGTAAACAGTTTACACTTCTCTTCCCCAAACAGAGAGTAAACAGCTTAAATCACCTTACTAGAAATCCAATTAAGTGCCATTTGCCAACCACACCCAAGGACAGATAAATTAAGAGAATAAATCTCATTTTGGTACATCAGCAAAAGCTGATGAATATTTTACTGATCTACCCCTAAAACCTCCCCTAAAGGCCCAGCCTTTAAAACCCCTGCAAGTGAAAGTCCAGGAAGCACCCCAGTGCCACTCATTCCCTTCCCCTTCAGCACCCCTCACACACACCCCCCTCCTGTAGCCCCTCGCCTCTAAGGGACTTCATGGGCAGCGGTAGTTCCTCCACGGCTCCCTCTCCCCCTTTTCTCTGACTTCCCAGGGAGCCAGAGCAGCCCAGCCTCGGCTCTCCTATTACTTCTTCTGTACCCTTCCTTGTTGCACTCTCCTAAGTATATTTTTGCTGCGGTCAATAAATTTTTGCTTGCTTTTCTATACTTTGTCTCATTTTGTTTTGTTTTTTAATCCTCACCCGAGGATATTTTTCCATTGATTTTTAGAGAGTGGAAGAGAGAGGGAAAGACAGAGAGAAACATCCATGGGAGAGAAACACATCCATTGGTTGCCTCCTGCACTACCAGCAGCTGAGGTCTGAGCCCTTGAAGGGAATAGACCCCCGACCCTGGGGGCGGGGGGCTCTATCCACTGAGCCAAACCCGCTAGGGCTCTACACTTTGTTTCTTGACGGAAACCTTTCCTTCAAGAAGAACTGAGGGCTCCTCTCCTCATCTGCCCGGTAACATCTTTTTGGTTTAAACCACATAACCCAGGAGTTCGGGGCTATTGTCTCTCTCAGATGGCTGGCTCCTCACTGCTCTCTTGGAGTGTATCTTCAAGAAATCCCACTTGGCTTTACTTTCATTTTTGTTGACCTTAAAATCTTTTCTGCGTGGACGGAAGGACGAGACCCGCGGTCCCAGCGGGAAGCCCAATTGGTAGCACTTGGACGGGGTCAGCCCCCACTAGCTCAGACTGAGGGCAGGTTGCTTAGCCAGGTTGTCCCCAGTGTCCTAACCCGTAAAACAGCGATAAGCAACAGCATCATCAAGTTCTATTTTCTGAGTGGATTTTACACGCGCTGACCCCCACCGCAACTCCTGGGACAAAGTTCTTAGCAAGGCCAAGCTCCTCCGTGCACTCGGACGGCCAGGCGGCACTGCAGGAGGTGTCCTCGGTGGGGGCCCTGGCATGTAAACGTGAGGCACACAGCCACGGGCTTTTGCCTTCTCGCTGCTTCTCTCCTAGGCGCCAACCCCGTGGGGGCTGACCAGGAGGCGAGGACGGTGATCCGCTCCCGCCCCAGCCCCACGCAGCGCCGTTCCCGCCCGGCACGCTCGGCGCCCGCACTCAGGCCCAGCTCCGGGTCCCCTGCCCCGGCCTCAGCTGACCCACGATCCAACCCCACGCCTCTCGCGGAGACCAGGGAAAGGCCGAGGTGGCCAAAGGCCCGAAGAGAAGGGGACCCTAGAGGTCGTGGGCCGGGAGCTTCCTAAGATCAGCCATCCTCCAGCTCCCTCTCCCCCAGGCCCCACAGGTCTGCTCACCCGCGGGCAGCGGCACCAGCCTCTCCGCAGCGTCGCCGCCGCCATATTGGAGGACCCCGTGTGACCTTCTCTCCGCGCGGCTTGATAGTGTCATCCGTCACGTCAGCCTGGAACGCCTAGGGGCCTGGGGCAAGCGGCCCTGATAGCGATGTTGAGGCGAGAAAATGACTCTGATTGGATAGAACGCCCAGGGAGGCGGGCCTTGGAGGTAGGTCTCCGATAGGGGCGAGGCCTAACAGGGGGCGGGGAATTCCTGAAGAGTGAGGCTTCTGTTAGGACAGAATTTCGGAAGAGAGGGGGCTGCCGCTGGGTGTGGTCCGGGGGCGGGAGCTCCTGGGAGGCAAAGACCTAGGGTTGGGTAAGACTACGAAGGGGCGGAGCCTGAGGCTGGGATTGTGTCCGGCGCAGAGATTCCCCCTAAACTAACTGGGTTCCAGCGGCCGGAAGGACACAGGGTCCGAATGACCTACTACAAGAACAGGTTCAGTTGGAATCTGACTGGCCAGCGAACCAGCCAGATAGGGATTGACTGGCTCTCACTGATAATGACTGGTTGACTGACAGTGACGCCAGATGGGCAATTGAGTTGCTCCAAGAGCAAGAGGGAGTGAGCCCACTTTTGTATTGCACTTTGGGAAGGCTCCTGGTGATTTTGGCCCAGAACAGACGAGACCAGGCTGGTGTGGGTCACCCCTCCATCGATTCAGTGTGAACTGAGACACCTTGCCCTGAAAAAGCTCAAGCCAGCTGCTATTTCCCATTTAGAGAATGCCGCCACCAAGCTATTTGAGGCTGGGGAGAGAGAGGCAGGGAGGGTGTCTTGGGGAGTTAATGTATGCTGCGTTTGTCCTATTTGAAGCTTTTTGCATAATTAAATAGTGATAAAGTGTATGGAACTTGAAAAAGTGCACATACACTCCCTGCTTCAGGGTTGGACTGACCTGTATTGGCTGTCCCTCAGGAGCCCCACCTAGGGGTGGGAGCAAGAGATACGTGTGTGCCACTCTGACTTTGAAATATTTTCATTCCAAGAGGAGCAGACTAGCTAAGAAGAAGGTTTGCGCTTTTAGCTGGATTTGGGACCATGGAGCCGGACAAGGGCACACAAGGAGAATGTGTCAAACAGGCATATCCAAGGCCTAAAGGTAAAATGGAGGAAGAAGAGCCCTTATAGGAGACAAGGCAGGACTGCTCTCCAGGTAGGAAGAGAACCTGGAGGGCCTCGGAGAAGGCAGATGGGGTAAGCAGTAGTGAATGCTGCAGAGAATGCAGGCAAAGCAGACCAGGCCAGAACTCTATCCATCATCCTTTAACTTTTACAATATGGAGGTCCTTGGTGAATTGAGCAAGAGGGTTTTGGTTAAATGGTGGCTGTGGAAACCAGAGTTCAGTGGGTTGAGTTTTTTGTTGTTGTTGTTTTTTATAGGGGTGTGCTGAAGCCAGTGTGTACTGGCTGGTGAGAGCCAACTGTCACATTTTTAGAAATTTTGGCTCAGCTTGTGTGGCTCAGTGGTTGAGTATCAATCCAGGAACCAAGAGGTCACTGGTTTGATTCCTGGTCAGAGCACATGTCCCGCTTGTAGGCTTGATCCCCAGTGGGGGGTGTCCAGGAGACAGCCAATCGATGATGTTTCTCTCATCGATATTTCTATCTCTCCATCCCTCTCCCTTCCGTTCTCTCTAAAAATCAATAAAGGAAAAAAAGATTTGGAGCCAATTGCTAAACACAGCCATTATTTTTAAATTGAATATGTAAACTTATGATCAAATGGTTTATATTAAGACAAAGATAAGAAATATTCAAAACTCAACACTTCCTAATTATTTTACTACATGTTACTATCTGTGCTGCTGAGGTTATTTATATATATCGCATCTGCGTGCTGGAAACACTATATGCTGTGTGCTGCTGCACTGCTTACTGCTTACCAATTCTGTGTCTAATGACACCACATTAGTAGTTTGAAATTGGCCATGGTGGGAGTATTTACACCATAGGAATTAACAGAGACTACAGATCAGAAACCTTTTGGTTTGTTTGCAGGGCCAGTTATTAAACATTTAATCAGCACATGGAGTGTGCATATACTCCTTTGAGGAATCTTTGCTGTGATTAGAAGATTAAATGATGACAGCTTGAGAAACATATATGGAGGCATGAGAGTGGTTTGTTTTTCCCACCTTTTTATTTTGAAAAGTTTATAAGCTACAAAAAAGTTGCAAGAATAATATAATACACATTCATGTATCTTCACCTAGATTCATTTAACCACACGTGCTTTAGCATTCTTTATTATACATATATATATACAAATAGATATATTTATAGAAATATATACAGACAGTTCCTGACTTATGATGGTTCAACTTACAATTTTTTGACTTTATGATGGTGCAGAAGCGATGTGCATACTTTGAAAAAAATTTTTTTACATACTTTGAATTTTGAATTTGATCTTGTCCCAGGCTAGTGATATTCTCCCGTGGTGCTGGGCAGTGGCAGTGAGAGGATCTTGCCCAACCAGAGGCTAACGTAAGTGTTCTGAGCATGGTCACAGTGGGCTCGGCTAAGCGGTGATGTTAGGTATGTTAGGTTATATTAAGTTCATTTTTGACTTATGATATTTTTAATTTATGATGGATTTACCAGAACATTAACCCCATCATAAATCGAGGAACAGCTATACAAAAAATGTTTGTTTTGCTAAACCAATTAGAAGAGAGTTGTGGACATCATAATTCTTCCCCCCCGATATTTAAGCATGTATCACCTAAGGGCATCCTCTACAAGACCACAATGCCATTATCACCCCAAGACAGTTATTATCATTAATTAAATAATTCACATTCAATCAGATAAAACCGTTATCCATTCCCCAATTTTCTCTTTATAACTTTTTAAAACAAAATGTAGACTTCAATCAAGCTTTACTTGTTACATTTGGTTATCATCTCTCTTTCAGTTTACTTTACTCTAGAAAAATCTCCTTTATTTTTATTGGGAGAATGGGTAGTCTTGCAAGACTGATGATTTTGAAGTCCTGTTGTCTTGTAAAACTATCCCACATTCTGAAGTTACTGATTGGTATAGCATAATTAGTTTCAAATTTTGCCAAAAATGTTCCATAAGTGATGTTCAATAGGTATAAGTTTCAGATATGCAAGATGAATCAGTTGTAGAGCTCTGTTGTGCAACATAGTGCCCATAATTAACAACACTGCATTGTACACTTGGATATGGTTAAGAGGGTAGATCTTCTGTTAGGTCTTCTTTACCCCTCCTTACCGCCCCCCGCAAAAAATCCAAGAAACAAAGGGATAGGAGGAAATTTTGGAGGTGATATGTTTATTACCTTGATTATGGCATATGTCCAAATTCATCAAATTGTATATGTTTAAATATATACATTAAATTGTATACAATAGTATACATTAAATAGGCATACAAATGTATTAAATGCAGTTTTTGTATATCATTTATACCTCAATAAACCTCACATGGTGGAAGAGGCAAGGGATCTCTTTGGGGCACTTGGAGCACTTTTGTAAGTAGCATCCAGGCTTGGCCTGTGTGGCCCAATGGTTGAGCGTCGACTTATGAACCAGGAGGTCAAGGTTCAATTCCAGTCAGAGCACCAGAGCACATGCCCAGGTTACAGGATTGATCCCCAGTATGGGGCATGCAGGAGGGCGCTAATCAATGATT